>NC_045702.1:84563854-84585969 GCF_009834535.1 Camelus ferus
TTACAGATGAGCCCCCTTTACTCTGTTCAGTTCCGGAGCCAGAATGGAGATGGCCTTGTTTCACGAGCCCTGACACTCTGCAGAGATCGCTCTGAAGTAGACCATCCTTCAGATGTAGTGCCTTTGCTGGATAGAATGGGTTCTCCTTGAAGGAAATCTCAGCTGAAGGAACCCAGCTCATACAGAGTATAGGCCGTCGGGCCCCTCTGCCTGTCCTGCTCACACCTCGTCTGTGTGGTGCTCTCGGTCTGTCTCTGTGTCACCGTTCCTCCCCAGCCTGGGTGTCGGCCCCAGCTGCCGCCTTTCCCTGGACTGAGCGTATGAAACTGTTTCGCCCTTTTGAATTTTCTTGAAAAGGATCTTCATTTATTGCTTTAGCACTTTAAAAACAACTTTTATAAAAATAATATATGCCTCCTGTAAATCATTTCGAACACACATGCAATCTATGGGAATTGCAGTACTCAATTAAGTTACTTTAAGTGCTACTTGATAGGTCAAATAAAATGAAGGCTGAGAATGACCGTTGGTTGTAGAGGTCATGGGTGACCGTGCCTGCTGAGTGGTTTCCCTCAAGTGCGGGCCTGAAAGGCTGTTTTGAGTCTTTTCATAAGAGGATGGGGACAGAGGAGGGTATCCCAGTTCTGCTGGGCCCCCAGACAGGAGCTGACAGAGGTCCTCACAAACGTTCTGTTTGGGAACCGTGAGTTGGCTAATGCCATGCTCAACACAGCTCTGTTCTCTCCCCCGTGGATAATTGTCTTTTGATTAATTCTTTGGCTGAAAGAGTGTGGGTTTCTTGAGTCCTGGGTCCTATTTACATACCTTTTGAGCTCTCACGGCTCTGGCACAGGGCTTTGCACATGACACATGCAAATTATTGGACTGGGTTGACTGAACACGAGCAGCAGATATCCCTCTTTCAAAGACAGGTTGGAATGTATGGCCAGGTACACAAGGGGAGGGGAGCAAGAAGTCACAAATTCCTCAGCGCCCTCACTCCACTGGCAAGCATATTATGAGGATCTCAAAAATGAACAAAGACCTGTCCGTCAAGCTTTTTTCTGGCAAATGATGAAATCTCTAAATGCTTTCTATGTACATGGGGTCTCTGAACAAACCACTCTGTTGGAAAGTATGGAACAGAAGTAAAGACTGCCTTTGTTGAAGCTGACCTGTGTTCACACTGGCTCTGCTTCTTGCTGGCTGGATGACACTGCCACGTTAGGGAAGACCTCTGAGTCTCAGTTTTTCAGCCATGAAATGTAGCTAATTTTGCTTCCTTTTGAGAGCTAAGTGAAATAATGAACACAAAGTACGTAGGCTAGCACAGGGTAGACACTCAGTGAGCGTGGATTAAATTAATGAATGAATAAGCATATAGTTGCAAGGTAGAAAGACTTTCACGAAGCTCTGTACATATATTAAGTAGGTTAAGGGATGTTTAAGTCGAGGAGAGAATTGTTATTCCAAAACTTATGAAATATGAGTACCTTCCTCTTGTCTTTTTCCCACTGCCCCCTTATGTTTCCTTTGTAGAACTTTCAAAGTAACACATTTCAGAAGCCAGATTGTGCTGGAGATGAATGAATAGGTTTTCACCTTTTGAAAGAGTTCTATATGCCCTATTTTTTACTTCTTCAACCACTATCCATTGAGAATCTATTACTAAAAGACCATGAGCAGGGGGATGGGAAGCTATGGAGGACAGGACTGCTGAACAGAACACTACAAATAAGAAATCACCTCTCACTGGGAGGACTGTGGATTGTAAACGGAGCATAGCTTCCATTCTTTAAAAAAAAAAAAATGTGTTGTAGCATTCGCTGTATAAATTAGACATCCGGAAATGAATCCTTCCAAAATAATTGACAAATGCTTCACTCATGATTGTAGGTAATTTGAAATGGAGATCTCTATGGCTTAGTCTCCATACAATGATACAATTTATTCTCATTGCCCCTGTGTCCCTGGGGTAATCTAAAGTGGCCTTTGAGCTCTCCCAGGGTCACCTGATGACAGTGTATTTATTCAGGCCCTTAGATTATGCTGTACTCTGGGAGCCCAGGCTGCCTGGGCTTCGTGCCAGAACCCATAAGTCATGGGAGTTGAATGGGAGATAATTTGCCAAGACGAAAAGAGTGAATTAAAGCTATAATGTTCAGGTGTTTTATAATTTCAGCTGCCTGAGTATTGAAAATACGTGGTACCACTTAACTTCTTTTAATTCATCATGTTTTTAGACACTGAGATTTGCCAGCTGCTTTTGGTAAGCATGGGCTGAATGAACACCACAAGAAAGACCCGGCAAGAAGGAGCGACTTGGGAATGGCATGATTGGGTCATGTTGTTCTGTGATGGTCACAGAAAATGAAAGGCAGCAAGCATGAGGTTGCCTGAGAGTCAGCCAGCCTGAGTGTAAATCTTGGGCTGTTTATAAGCTGTTTGACCTTGGGCAAGGTCCTTAACCCCTCTGTGCCTTGTTTCTTATAGGCTTGTGTCAGTTGCTTAGTTAGAAGACAGCCTGCACTTAGTAAGTGCTATGTAAGTGTTTGATGCATTACACCATTCACCTTCCAGAAGCAGGAGTCCCAGGAGCCTTCTAGCAGGAGGCTTCCTTTCAGCTGCCAGGCTGGTGGCATGATGCAGAGGCGGACAGCTTGGCTTCTGAGAGAAGGAGTCAGCAAGGAAGTCTAGACGTTAACAAGCATCTGATAGCATCTTACAGCTCATAGTATCCCTTCCTACTCTCCTTTGGAGTCTCAAAATGATCCAAAGAGGTCTGTATTTTTCCTACACTTTAGAAAGAAAATGTGGCCCAAATCAACTGCTGGTTCAGAGTCACACAGCTAATAAGTGGCCGAGGATCAGGCAACCATCTATTTGAAGAACACTGGTTTTCTTGAGATGCTAGAAGCCTTCTTTAGAAGTTAACTTAAGTTCCATGTGCCTTATGTACAAATGGTTGTTGTTTAAACAAACCTCCAGAAGCCAGCACCTCTATGACTATTGGGACAAGAGTCACACGGATGAGGGAAGGGAGGCAGCTGGAAGGATCCCTGAGGTCTTGCCCAGAGTTGCTGTGTTCCGGTGGGCCCAACGGAGAAAAGTAACTGTATATTTCTGTCTTAGTTTTTCAGATCCCCCATTTCTGGGCCTTTTACTTCTCCTTACTGCCTACTTATTGGTTACACTTGTGTTTGTGACATGCACTGAAAGTAGGAAGGGCAAAGATACAAGATGCAATTCTCGATATCTTTCTGGTCTCCTAGAGCGTGGCTACTGTAAGAGGGCCCAGCAGGTGCAGGAGCTCAGGCCTCACCCCAGACCCACTAACCGTTTTGATAAGACCTTCAGTGAGTGGTATGCACGTTACAGCTGAGAACCCCCACCCCTACTCTGTTCTTCTTTTAATTACTCTTGCTACCAGGCTTGTTGGTGTCCAAAAAATCTTAATTGAAGAAGAAACAATTGACAAGAAGCAACAACTCCAAGTCTCAGTGATTGAAATGTGAGTCCAAAACCAGTCTGACATCAGTGAAAGCCATCATTATATTAACTGGAAACCTTTGATATGTATTTCCATGTGTTCATGGTATAGTCATAAAAGATGATATTGATGACCCTGAGGCTTTAGAAGATTACACATGCCTTCCAAATCATTAAAGACACGTTAAATTATGTTCCACGTGATTTAATGCTGGGCATTGCCTTGTGATTTTTAAAAACCTGATAAACAGGCTAAATAAATCATCAGAACAGCCCACTCTCCAGTCGTGCAGATAGAGACAACCGCAAGACTTCCTTCCACAACACTCTTCAGCGGCAGGAGGAATGAAAGCTTTACATCGTTTTCCATCCTGACATCGCTGCGAGGGCAGTGACTGAGGACCCACCGTCTGAAAGGTGCAGAGAAGGTGGATGCCGTGGAAACAGCTGTGCTGGAGGGAAGTGCTTTCATTTCGTGCACTCAGCAGTATGGAAATGAACTTTGCCAGCTCATGGGCATGAATAAATGCTTAGCTGCCTTTCCAGCCACAAAGCATCTTTCTATATTTGGCACTTTTAGACGTTCAGTAAAACAGACTGAATTTAATGCCAGATGACAGTGCCAGACTGTCTTCAGTTAAACTCAAGCACAGACCTTAAGAAGCTGCTTCCCCCAGACCCTGTCGTGTTTCTCTCTCCACCTGATGTTCGTGGTGAGCTTTAAGCCCCACACCCTCAGGGCAGGACATCAGCCCAGCCCTGTTGGGCTAAGTCAGCAGGGCCTTGACCTCCTGGGGGCCCAGGTCCACCCTGCTCTGTGTATCTGCGGGCATTCAGCTCAAGGTGCATGTCCTCCTCTTGGGTCACTGGGCGTGTGAAGCACAGCAGAAACCACTCCTGACACCCGCTGCCTTTAGCCAAGAGAAATCGGCCTCCCTGCTTTTTTTCTGTCCTAAGTACCAATTCACTCCAATCCAGCACACAGCATTAAAGTCCCTGACCCCGAGGGCTCTGTAGGGCTCTTTTTATTTCCTCCTTCCTCCCCAGACTCACTTATTCAGTAGGTATTTATTTGGGGCCCACAGGTGGTGAGGTTATAAGAAATAAGCCCCAGTCCCTGTCCTCATGGTACCCACGTTCTAGCTGGGGAGACAGTGCAAGTAAGTGTTGTGTTAGTGCTGAGGAGGGAATTTCTGCCCCCAGCAGGAGGTGTGGGGCTACTTAAGATGTAGGTGGGGCAGGTGTTCCGGATATAAAAAAGCGACAGAGCAAAGCCTTGGCAGTGTTAAAACACACAGGCTGATTTCCTGCCCGGGCAGGGGGACTGCAGGACGGGAGACCTGGCAGCTCTGCGCAGGGTCCCGACCTTGCTTGTCTCCATCCACGGGGCAGGGCTTCCTAACCCCTTCAGATCGCTTTGAATCTTGGCCACTTCCTGGATTCACCTGCCATTGTCCCCTGCCCCATGGCATTTCCTCCTCACTTATCATCAGAATGTACATATTTACATTACAGTAAAATATACAATGTGCTATAATATGTGACAGAATGATTGAACAGATTTTGCAGTCAGGTGACTTTACCACTTGGTAGCTTTATGGCATTGGGGAAGTCATCTAATTCTCTCTTCCTCAATTTTCACATTCAAAAAATAAAGATACTGATAAACCCAGCCTCTCAAGATTGTGCAAAGATTAAGGGCAATTTATTTGCACGCATAATTTTGAAAATATAAACGTAATGCTTTTCTGTCAATAAATGAAAATTCAAAGAAAGTGGTGGTAAAAGTATACATTACAATATGTAAAAGCCCAGACGTGACTGCACCAGAAGACATAATGAGGCGGTCAGATACATCTGTATGTAGGGTGACAGCTACTAACGCAGACCCATACATGTTAATAACTCAAGTACTGCAGGTGGCACGGCCTTCAGTGACACAATTCTGCAAAATGGTGGGTGAGTCTTGGTAAAGCCCTAAATAGGAGGAAGCACAGTCTTCCCTCAGTATTCAGTAGTTGCCTCCCAAGAATTCAGAGTGTATAAAAACCATACAAAAATACTTCGATGAGTATATCAAACAGAGTTAAGCTCTATGCTCAAATAATTATAAATAGGTTTTCACCTACAAACTTGTCTCCTGGCACTTTGGAAAGTGTTGTGGATGTGGAACTTTTTCATCATGCAAGACTGAGGCATTTCAGGATATCTAACATCCTTGGTCCCCAGCCATCACTGTGACAGCCAAAAGTGCTCCCAAGATTCTGCAGCCTCATAGGGGACAGTACCACCACACTGAGAACCACTGGCTAGATGCTGGCTCTCTGGTTCAGCCTCATAACAAGGACGTGACAGATAAGGAAGTTGGGAGGGAGAGGATTTGAATGTTGAGACAGGAAAGGAGTTGGTTGCATTGCTTGCTTTCTCAGTCAAGGAGAGCCTTCATTTCTTAAATTGTACAAATCTAGCTCTTCCAACCTGCAAAGAGTTTTAAGTTCTGAGCTTGGTGGAAAATAAAATGAGGGGAAAAAAATAAATGCAAACCTCATTTGGCTTATTTACCTTGAGAGCCAACAAACCCAGTCTAATTCCCTGCCCTCCCAATTAGCTCATAGGTAGGCATACACTGTGTCTCAAGGGTTAAGGAGAAATCCACTTCTAACATGAATCCTTGAAACATTTTTGAAATTTAATCCTTGTTATCTTATAAAAAGACTACAGGTATGACCTTATTCCATTTTTTGTTTCAGTTTTGTAAAGGATGCAATAATGCTAATCTCTCTTGGCATTTGCATTTTGCACACTTGAATGTCTTGAGCAAATGTGCATGATGGTCTAGTAATAGCATTCTGTCTGTTGCCTTCTGCTTGAGTCTTAACAAATCAAAGGGGGCTTTGTTTCCTTAGAGTACTTTTCAGAAGATTTTGAGCCTTAGATTTTCAACTCACAGTGATCACACACACACACACACACACACACACACACACACACACACACACACACACACACACACACCCTCTTTCACAAATGTGAATGTGCTGTATTTGATTTGTAAATAGGCATTTGGCCCAAAGATACTGAGCGTACTTCAAATGCATGCTAATGGGTGATATTCCAAGAACATATTTATGTTACTTGCAGCCTTATTCCAGGATGCGTCCTATTCACAGGACAGCAAGTTAGGCCGCATGAGGAAATCAGAAGTGAGCAGGGCACTTAACACCCTTGAAGAGTCTGTCGTCCAGTAGGGGTGATAAAACCTCATATGTGTTATTATAAGATAGTGGTGCCATCGGAAGGGTAAGATGGAATACTGATGGCATGTCTGGGGATGAAATAGTACTTTCCTCTGAGGAAGGCTTCCTGGAGGAGGTGGCATTTTTAACTTGATGATTTTAAAGATTCATTAAAATCTTGACAGGTAAGATGCTAAATTTTGAGGACTGGCTTTCTGAGCTGAAATAAATAGGAGCAGAATTTGTGTGTGTGTGTGGTTCCCATCACTTAATAGTATGCATTCTCCACTTACTGTCTGGATGTAATTCAGTGACTTCAATAATTGGTAATAATTACTATAAATAAAATCTCATTTGACATCATGGCCTTTCTGAAAAAGCCCTCTAATTTAACAGCTGAATCTAAAAGAGCTCCCTTTTACAACTTCACATTCTGGGATACCACCACTATATTTGAAAACTCTGGAATGTACCTTTAACCTTATTCACAGTAAAATGCAGCCAGACATAAGGCAGATCTATCAGGATGGTTATATAAAGAGTTCAGCTGCTAAAGTCAGAAAGTGTTCTTGCTACGAGGTGTTTTCCATGTAATGGACTTGAGGACAATGCAGAAACGGAGCCAGAGCATCCAGGACCTCCTGTGGTTTCCTGCCCTCCCTATTAGACTGTTTCTTGGGACTTGGGTCTAATTGCTTCTGCTCCCGGGTTAACAGGGTCCATTTCCCAGCCCTTCTGGCTTCTGCCTGTACCACTTGCCTGTGGGCTGGAGATCTGACTACAAACAAGTCAGTCAACATGAAATTTGGCCCAGGGGACATACTTATCTCTTGAAGAGGTATCTGTACCCCAGTTTTCATTGCAGCATATTTACAATAGCCATGACATGGAAGCAATCTAAGTGCTCCTTGGATGGGTGAATGGATAAAGAAAATGTGAGATTCCATATATTCCATATGTATATATACATATACATAATGATTAATGTCCCACATTATTATGTCTGAATGATACATACATAAACAAAGTAGAAAATTATTCAGCCATAAAAAGGAAGGAAATCCTGCCTGTGTCGACAACATACATGGACTTTGAGGGGCATTATGCTAAGTGAAATAAATCATAGAAAAACAAATACTGTATGTTCTCACTTAGCATTCATAATGTAAGAAAGCCAAGCTCAAAAGAGTTGAATGGTGGATGCCAGGGGTGGGGGTAATGGGGAGATGTTTGTCACATGGTACAAACTCAGCTCGCAGATGAATACATGCTGGGGATCTAATATACAGCATGGTGATTGTAATTAACAATACTATACTATGTGCTTGAAAGTTGGTAAGAAAGTAGATCTTACGTGTGCTCACCACACACAAGCAAAAACAGTAATCATATGAGGGAATAGAGGTATATCGAGTCACCACATTGTACACCTTAAACTTACATATGTTATAATGCCAGTAATATCTCAGTAAAGCTGGGAGGAAGGGAAAGACATGTTTGTCAAACTTAATTGCCCTGGGTGAGAAATGTTTTCTCTCTGATCTGGATGGTAGTTACTGAATATATAGGTGTATATATTCATCAAGTTGCAGCCTTAAGAATTGTGCGTTTCATGTATGTTATACCCCAATAAAAATGTAAAAATAGTAATAACAATAAAAACCACTGTGGTGTTGCCAATTTTGGTCTATCTAGCAGTAATTTCACAATGCTTGATGCATTTTAAAATATTTTAAAAATAAATTTTTAGTGTTTTTCTTTAGTATTCCTTTAAAAATTCTTTTTCAGCCAATTAGTTGAAATAACCTAGAATTTGAAGATATTGTGACTAAATTAGTATTTCAGCCAACATGTCCTGTTTACCAACTTGCATCTAATCTCACCTTTTCAGCCAGTTTTCCCAGACATGCCACCCCTCCTGCCGAACTTCCATCTGGATGTCTATAGCTTTTGGTTAAAATTCAGGCTGAAGCCTAGTGGTGAGTGAAGATAACTGATGATGTCAAAGGGAACAAAAATACAACTTACGGTAAAATCTTTACCTTTAGCTGCAGTTGCCAAGGTTCAAGCACCAAAAGAGAGAGAAACAATCCCTTCTGAGAGTTTTGAAAAACAACAACAAATTTGATGCCACTCAATTATAGCATTAAATCTATAAAATCCAAGAGCTGTACATAAATTAATGAATTTCTTCTCCCCAACAAACTCAGGCAATCTCATCATCTTGGATGGATTTACCAGTGAAATTAATTGCTCCTTAAGGTTACTATTTTTTTCAGTAACTTTGAACTGAACTGTTTTGTTGGAACAGGACAGCTGGGAAGTGGTGGAAGGACTGAGGGGAGAGATGAATTACACCCAGGAGCCACCAGTCCAGAAAGGATTTTTGCTGAAAAAGAGGAAATGGCCCTTGAAAGGCTGGCACAAGGTAAGACACTGGCCTGGGCCTCACCTTCACTGTACCCACATTCCCCACTCAGTACCCAGTTCTCAGGCACTTACATTTAATTTGAAGTTGAACACTGAGACCAAGGGAAGGATGTTTAAACTGAATGTCTTCATGAATTCCACTTTCTTTCCCACAGAGATTCTTCTTTCTGGACAAAGGAATCTTAAAATATGCCAAGAACCAAACCGACGTAAGTGGTCTTGGTAATCTGGTATGCTACAGAGGGATTCGGAAGGGCCAGTGGTTGTCAGCTCATGGATGAGACTGTGCACATGGGGGACTGCGTTTCTGTAAACTGGAAACCACGGAGGGGTGATGGTTCCCTCGCATAGAACAGAGGTGCCTGCTCCCCACTGTCCCAGCTCTGGGTTCTGGGTGGGCTCAGCTCACCTACCAAGTGGAGGTGTGGGGGCCCCTCTTAGCACCCTGCTGGATTTGCAGGTGTGTGTTCAGGTCTCAGGGTTGTCCTGTATGGGTCTCTGGGTGGAGGAGACCTCTTCGCAGTAAGATAACAGATAACCAGACACAGGGCAGCTCCCTCCCAGGATTACCAGGACAGAGGGGTTTGGTGGAGAAGGCCCTTGGTGTAGGTGCCGTGAGGTTCCCCTTTGGGTTCCCACTGGGCAGGCGGTCCCCAAGGGCCCGGGATGACTGTTAGTCTTGCCCTCGTCGGGCCCTTCTCTCCTGTCTTCTTCTCCTCGCCTCTCTCACGGCGCTCACCTTGTCGGGTTGCCTGCAGAAACCTGGCATCAGGCCTGACCACAGTGGCCTGTCTCAGCATCCTCTCTCCTCTCTGTAAATCACTTCCAAATGCATTTAGACACCTGGAGGCAGCGTGGTTAACAGGTGAATCCCATGCTGTGGAAGTTGGGGCGGGGTGCTAACCCTCTCAGGGTTTCCTCGCCTTCCTGCCTCCTCTCTTAGCAATGCGTAACCTCCTTGTTACTTAACACTCTGTGATTCAGCTCCTCATCGGTAAAAGGGAGAGATGCTTCTGACCTCACAGGTTAAATAGGATGATGCATGTACAGCACTCAACGCAGCACCGGCTCACACAAAGTGCTTGAGAAGTCGTGGTTATTGTGTTTACTCTTTCTTGGTGGATGTGGAAGGGCAGCAGAGGGAGGGAGCAGTCAGGGATGTTCCTACTGTTTTTAACACCGTGGTTCTCAAGTGGCCTCCCTGGTGCTGCCTCTGCAGATTGAGAGAGAGAAGCTGCACGGCTGCATTGACGTCGGGCTCTCGGTGATGTCTGTAAAGAAGTCCTCCAAATGCATAGACCTGGACACCGAGGAGCACATTTACCATCTGAAGGTGAGACTGCTTCCCAGGTGCTGTCTCCCACCGCATGGAGTTCCTTTATGTTGCAGAGGGATTGTCAGTTATAGCACCATTGATGATGCCTTTTGAATCTCAAAACATCCAGCCAACATGTAGAAGATCTTCATTGTGCAGGTACTCCTGGTGGACACTATAGACATTTGGATGGGCTGTTCTTCCTTGTGTAGGACTGTCTCTCAAACTGAAAGCTTAGCATCATTGTCCTTCATCCCCTAAATACCCCTCTTCCCTGTGATTGTGACATCAGTAACCAAAAAAAATCACATTCCCA
This sequence comes from Camelus ferus, assembly GCF_009834535.1. Taxonomy (NCBI): domain Eukaryota; kingdom Metazoa; phylum Chordata; class Mammalia; order Artiodactyla; family Camelidae; genus Camelus; species Camelus ferus. The sequence goes on from NC_045702.1 coordinate 84,574,641, forward strand.
AATACAAAACCCTTCTGCCCCTGGGCAGTACCATCTTTAGTGAAAAACCATTTACTGTAGGTTAAAATACGTTCCCAGAAATACAATATAACATTTAGTCTGTGAAACCCCGTCTGACAACTTCAGCTAATTTTACAGGGATTCCATTAAAATTCTCATATTGCAATGAATGTCAAGAATTTCTCCCCTAAATATGGGCCTCCAAGTAGTGTCTCTGAAAACTGCTAAACCACCCTCTCCTGCCCCTTCTCCTGCAGGTGGTATAGACAGTTAAAAGCACGGAGCAAGAGCTCTGCAGATCCAGATCTGGTTCAAGTCTCAGCCTGGCTGCTTTCGGTCTCGGGAAGATTATTTAATCTCTGAAAGTCTCAGTTTTGTCACCCTTGCCCTGACAGTGGGGATTATTATAGTGCTTACCTTGTAGGGCCACACGTAGGAAACTTGGTGTAGTGTCTGGCCCACAATAAACTCGGTAAGTTTAGTTACTGAGTATAATTCATAGGTGATACCCGAGTGTCAGAAATTGAGAAAATGTGGAGTCCTTTCTTACTTGGGCAAATTCTTTGGAATATTGGGAATGGGGGCTGAGGGTTGGGAAAATAAAAGCTTGAGATCATGAGCTCCATGTCTTACTGTGTCCCTGTACCCCCCCCAGGGCATGTCTGTGGTACTTGGGCAAATACGTGCCTAACACGTATGTGTGGCTGATTGACTGCCCGAGACAGTCAAATCCATACTGTCTCCCAGCCTAGGCCCCTGTGCCCATGGATGTATTTAACTGTGAAGCAGGGTTTCTCACCCTCGGCACATGGACACGGTGAGCTGGAGACTGCTGTGGGGGCCTGTCCTGTGCACGGTGGGATGTTGACTGGCATCCCTCGCCTTCACCCGCTTGATGTTGGTAACAACCCTCCTCTAGTTATGACAACCCAAAAAATGTCTCCAGATGTCCCCGGGGTGGGGGTGGGGGGAGGGCAAAGCACCCTTGGTTGAGAACAACCAGTGTGAATTAAAGGAGGGAGAGACCTATGATCTTAAAAAAATAATAAGAAATATGCCCCACCCAACCCCATTTCAATGGTCAACCTCCTCTCTAATAGTTTAGGTTACTTCTCCATGTCCTTCCAGCAATTCTTAGTTCTGTGTATTGACATGCTCAGGAAATAATAGGTTCTTATTCATCTGCTATTAAAGTTAACAGAGTAAAAGCAATAATTCCTAATTTTTAAAGAACAAGAATGGCTTGGAATGTATCAGATACTACTACTGTGATAAACACAGCTTACCATTTCTCTGTGTTGATTCATTTTAAGTTCTGTTTGTGTCTTTTGTTCGTCCTTTGGGCCATCAGCTGTGACTGTTGGGGCAGGGGCGTGGAGTTACTGAGGATCTTTGACAGCCTCGAAGTTGGGCAGTTTTTAATGTGGGCCAGCCAGTCCCAGTCTCTTACTTTATTACAGAGGGGGTCTGGGCAGCAGAGAGTTAAGTGGCTGTATTCCCGTGGTCCTGTAACTACCCCAGGGGCTGGAACAAAACTCTGGTCAGTTATTTAATTAATAAAGTGCTTTTATTCTTCTACCTTGTTTAATCAATAAGAAATGAGTTGAAGTGAATGCTCTGGGCACTGATTTTTAATGGCCTCTGATAGTAGATCAGTGCAAAGGATGATACAAGTTTCCTGAAAAATGCCCATTAATAACATTCGGAAATGAAACACATTTCAAGAACATAATTTAAGGGAGACAAATAGATGTGAGTATTCTTCTACCTGTAAACGACACATCCAATAGCACCTGGAAGGGTTTTAAGTCTTGTATGTACATCTAATCAACATACAAACATGAGAGCCAACTGAATGCTTCCTAAATGAAGGATGTCACTGATGTTTATTTCCACATCCTTGCTCTTAGCAGCGGCATTAGTAAAGATTTTTAACTAGATTAACCTGGGTTTTTCCTCTTGGAAGTTAACCTACCATGCATCCTTTTGGGGTCTTTTAAATTGCTAATTCATGAGTCTCTGTGTTCTCATATATGGATATCTATCATTTTTCATTTTGAGAATATTAATACACCATCACGCACAGAAATATTGACTATTAAGCAGTGTCTATGGTTCATAGGTGCTTGTTACATTTTTTAGTACTTTTATGCAAATTTGAAATATTTTATGATAAAGTTACCAGATATAAACATACTTTTCATGGAAATTAGACATTGATGGTCACTCACTGGAGAGAGTGGCTAAAAATTTCTGTATGTGTATTTGAAAAATCCTGGAAATCACTGATAATACTTTATCAGACTTTTGTTTTCTATTTATAAGAGTGGGAGAAATGTTCTTTTAAATAACCTTCACAGTGATTAATATATATCCCTTAGCAATGTATTTGTTGTCAGAGAAGATTAACAAGGTTAAAATATTTTAAGAAGAATTTACTAATTCATTCCAGGTTGGAGACGATTTATCTAAAAAGTCTGAAGTACAGAAGAGGTTTTTTAAAAAAAATGGTGCTAATATTTTCAGTAGGAATAGGAGAAACTGGGACAAGAGAACTTGGAAATATTTTAAATATATATTTTTAAATATAAAGATAAATATAAATTTCAGCTTATTTGTTGTTTAATATTTTCTAATAATAGCATAACAATTGGACTCTTTCATCGAATGCTTGAAGGTAGAATTTATGGAGACCATTTTTACTCTCCACCTCCTCCTCAGATTTGTTCCATAGACTACATAATGTAAACGAAGGCAATAAACTGAGATTTCCATACTTCTACACATTCCAACCTGAAGAGATGGCAGGAGTGACCTCGATGTGTTGAATAATTAATTGTTCCCTAGAGTGAGTGTTTGCATCTTTCGATCTAACACAATCTAGGTAAAGTCAGAGGACGTCTTTGACGAGTGGGTATCCAAACTCCGCCACCACAGACTCTATCGTCAGAATGAGATCGCCATGTTTCCGCATGACGTTAATCACTTTCTCCCAGGAGCTACGGTCACAGATTCCCCACCTGGGGTCTTGGACTCCATTTCAAGTAGGAAGGTAAAGATCCGGGGAGGAGCAGGGTACGCTTGAGCTGGGACCTCATAGTCCCTGCGTCCACTCGACCGGAACCTGGGCCAGAGGAGCATCTGTTAATGCTGGGACAGAGCCTGAAGGACCGCACGTTGGGAGGGAGCTACTGTCCCTGAATGCTCCAGCTTTCTCTTGACCAGCTTGACTCTGGTTTGTTTATCTGGTTGTAAAATGCAGAAGATACATTTACAGCCATACAGAATTGTAAAATATTTCCCAGCATTGATGTCATTATTTCTGTATGATTATCACTTGACAAGAGGAGAAATCAGGGTCTGCAGTCCAAGGCCTCGTGGCGTGGTATGGCCACGCGGGGTGACAGCCGGAGGCCTCGGGCTCGCCAGTGGAGCGCTTTGCTAGAAGCCTCTTGCTCGTTATGGGCAGATGGCTTCCCTTAGCGACTAGCCCACGTTGTTTTCCTTTACCCTAAAGCGCTCCCACCGGGCTCTGTTTTCATTTATAATGTGCTTTTGTCATGTGTGGAACAGCGTAGCAGTATATCAAAGCAGAATTCACTTCAAACTGGAAGCAATCTATCATTTTCCGGTGGTGGTGAGACACGAGTTCCATTATGGTTGCAGTCTTCGGAGGACATGGAAAAATGCTCAAAAGGTAGAGTGACTTGAAATCTCTGCTGCTTTGTGTCGAATCCTCTGCTCTTAGATTACACTGGTTTGGTGTTTACACCCCGGATGAATGTGTACTCTTCCCCTTTGCTGGTCTGCAGTCCCTGTCGTATTTTGCTAATGACGTCTGCACTCGTGATTCACAAAGACACTTTCCTTGCAGAGTTTTACATCTTCCCCTGGGTGTGTGTGCAGACTAGTTTCCATTTCTGCTCTTTAAGTGCGATGCCTGATTTCCATGTGGCCTACTAAATCATGGTCTCCGGGGGTGGGGTCTGCACAGTTCGTTACATTTTTAAGAACCACAAATGATCCTGATTCACATCTAAGAATTTAAATCACTGAGGTGAATGGGTGAACCAGATGGAGATCCCCACCAAATAGGTGTTCTCTACCCTGGCTGCATATTAGAATTGCAGAGAGCTTTTAAAATGCATGCCCAGGCCTCTCTCCCAAAGAGTCTCGTCAGGTTAGTGTGGGGTGGGGCCCTGACATCACGAGTTTTCTGCAGTTCCCCCAAGTGATGCTCATAAAGAGCCAGGGTTGTGATTTCTTGCTAAAAAGGAGCTCAAAGTTCTCAATATAATTAGCTAAGTATCACTCAGGGAACTAGAAAAAAAAAAAGTCACCAATAGGATTGGGGGTGTTCTAATTTAATTGTCTTGGCATGGGACTTGGGCATAGGTAATTTTTAAAGTTTCCCCAGTATATTTTAAAGTGTAGCCACAATTGAGAACCACTATCAGAGAAAGATGACTGGTGGTAGCCTTGAAAACTGCACTTTCCTCTGTTGAATGCAGGTATTATCACACCTGTGGCCGTATACGTTTTGCCCTCCCCATCAATATGAGCGTTATTTTGGGACAGTGCTCCCTGAAGTGTTGTCCCTGGACCAGCAGCATTGGCCTGGCCTAGGAACCTATTTGAAATGCAAATTCTCAGGCTCAACACAGATAGACTGAATCAGAAACTGGAGAGTGGAGTTCTCCAGGTGATTCTGATCATACCAAGGTGTGAGAGTCACTATCTTCAGGCATTTGGACCTGATTTCTCAGCAGAAATAGACACCATCATCCAATGAACAGCAAATTGAGGACTAGCTTTTGAGTTAGTGACCCAGGAACTGACCTGAGGATCCTTGTAAGTCCTCTCAGGTCAAACTGTAGAGGATCACCATGGTCCTTGTGCAGGTCCGTGATCCACAAAGTTATCCTTAGAGACCAATACAACCTTCATTTTCATTTCGTTCATTTAACTTGTATTGGGTCCTTATACTCGCATAGTGGCAGCCCAGAATTGCAACACTAGAAATAACAATGTTGGTGGTGGTGATGCTGCTGATGATGGTGGCTGATTTGTTTAGTGCTTACAATACTCTGGGTACTCTAAAAGTACTCTGCATATATCATCTCACTCAACTCACAACTGTCCTGTGAGCTAGGTATATAATTACCCCTGTTTTCCAGACAAGGAGGAGACACAGAGAAGTGATGTAACTTGCCCAAGATACACCATTCATTACATTCAAAATGAGGCAACCTGGTTCTCTAGATCTACGCCCTTAACCATAGCAATCTACTGCCTCTCCTGTAAAAAAGGAAGTAAAATTTCCTATCCTTACGTATGTAAAAGCAAATGTAGATAAATGAGAAAAGTAGCTGGTGCTGGAAGAGTGACGCTTGAAAGCAAGATGAGTGTGTCTGAACCCTCCTCTCGCTTTTCTCCCCCAGACCTGGCACACTGTCATGCCTGCCTGGTGGAGATGAGCCAGCTCCTGCAAAGTATGGACGTCCTGCATCGGACGTATTCAGCGCCGGCTATCAATGCCATCCAGGTTAGCCAGATCCCTCTTCTGTTTGCATTCTGGTGTTCTTCTGCTTCCCTTCCTCCTCCCCAGCCTTTCACTAACAGTGGCAAGTTGTCTGATTGGTTGCTTCAGTCAAATTCAAGGGGATGGAGGTGGTCAGTTTGCTGTGTGTTTCCCCCTTTTGGTTTGGTGGACCTTACTGTCTGTGCTCTTTCCTGTTTTGAAACAAAGTGTGGAGCTTTTGAAAGTCCCAAGAAGGAAAAAAGATCACACAGGAGGTGGCGGACCAGAGCCATTGGCAAAGATGCTAAAGGAACACTGCAGGTAACCACTGCTTCCCACAACAGGCTGGTTTCCTCGGGGACCCTGCTCTGTGTGCCTTATGCCAGGGGCTCCTTGGACTCAAATAGAAGAGTAGGCAAGTGCATATTCTGTAGTTCTTCTCCAAATACCTTATGCAGAGAGATGAATTCAATCACTGAGATTTTTCTGGGTACTCGAATAAGCACGTAATGAATATTGGGTAAAAGAAAAACAGCACGAGCTTGGAGGGACTGCAGTCATTTCTAGGGTTTTGGTTTCCCCGTCTTTAACGCTTAGCCTGTCTGCGCTCTTCCTGGCTTGCACGTGCAACTTGTTTTGTGGCTGCTGTGATTGTGTGCTCTGACCCACCTCTTCTGCTGCAGCTCAGTAGATTCACCATCCCTCTGAGCCCACTGGCTGGCGTGTCGGGAACAGGACATTGTACAGATTCCCTTTTGCCTCTTGTCTCCAACCTTCCAATCCCCCATCAGAAGTTCACTGTGTAGTGCTCACTAGCCACTGACTTTCCCAATGTGCAGCTAAGCTTGAAGCCATGATTTGCAGCTCAGCCATTGCATATTAAATTGCAGCATTATTAGGGTTAAAATAAATCAGAAACTTACAGATAAATCATCTCTTATACTCTCATATACATCTGGTTCGAAGCACTTTGGAGGTTAAACCTGACTACTTTCAAAGCAAAGAGTCATCTGGGTACAAACACGTGAGAAGTATGTTTGTTTTATAGAAGCACCAGATGCAAATAAAGAAAACATTTTTAAACCTACCCCATTAACTATTACTAGATCCTGGATGATTATTGCCAGGACAAAGGAATTGAATATATATGAGAAAAGAGCCTGGCCGCTTTAGCTGTAATTTTCAACCTATATCTTTAATTCTGCAATCATCTCCAAAAGAATACATAATTTCTCACCCATTATTTTGCAAGAAGCCAGTGAGAATTGCCACGGAAAGTGTTTTCCTGAGCTTTCATTTATTTTTCATGGAAGTTTTTACTTAGTAGAAAGACTTTCCTATAGAATGTTCTTCCTTTATTACTTTCCTATCTTAGAAACAAATAAATATTCTAAGCAGTTTGCAGCAGAAAAGAAATATCTCCCTTTGGTGTCACTTTAGGTCCCGAAGCCTTTTTCTGGCCCCATAAGGCTGCACTCCTCCAACCCTAATTTGTCAACACTAGATTTTGGAGAAGAGAAAAATTATTCTGATGGCTGTGAAACCTCAGCAGAGTTTCTAAAATGCAAGAAGATCTGTGTCATATTGCCCATAAAGGTAAATGAGTTTTCTTTCTTCTTAATGTGTCTGATGAAAATGTTGAACGCTTGTCTGAAAGTGGGATGTCCTTGGAGAGGGGATCTTAGTTAGTTCATTTTCTGTTCTATTAGGACTTCGGGCAATCTAATTTTTATTTTATTGTATTCCCTGGTAGTAGGGAGGGTATTGGCAAGAAGTTTCTTTTTAATTCTTTAGGGAAGAAAGTGAGAGCCTTATGTATACTTCAAAAGGCAAGCAAGTCATATGCTGCTGATGAGGGTGTGGATTGCTGCTTCTCTGGAGGGCAGTATGGCATTATGTTTCAACCTTTTTTTAAATCTGCCTATCCAGCAATTCCACTTTGAAGAATTCAGTCATAGGAATTAATTTAAACTTTATCCAAAGATATCCATTATAGCATTGTTTATCATATCAAAAATTAGAAATAGATTTTCAACATCATTAACCATTAGGAAAATGTAAATTAAAACCATGATGAGACACTACCACGCACCAATTAGAATAGCTAAAATAAAATAACAACAACAACAACACTGACAGCTGGTGAGGATGTAGAGAAATTGGATCTGTCATACATTGCTGGTGGCAATGCAAGATGGTACAGCCACTCTTGACAATAGTTTGGGTGTTTTATGTAAAAATAAATATGCACTTAACATACAACCCAACATTCATATTCTGGAGCATGTATCCCAGAGAAATGTAAACTTAAGTCCACACAAAGCCCTACACAAATGTTTAAGCAAGTGTATTTGTATTAGCCAAGACTGGAACAACCCAAATGTCCTTCAACAGATGAATGGTTAAACAAAGTGTGATACAGCCATACAGAGGAACACTATTCAGCAGTAAAAAGGAATGAACTGTGGATCCATGCCACAGTGGAGGGAATCTCAGGGGCATTATGCTGACTGAAAATAGTGAGTCTCAAAAGATATATAGTGTATAATTGCACTTACTAACACTTTCGAAGTGATACAGTTATAGAGATGGAGAAGTGCTTAGTGGTTGTCAGGGGTCGGGGACTAGCAGGACAGAGGGAGGGAAGGTATAAGTGTGATTATAAAGGGTAACGAGAGGAATCTTGGTGGTGATGGAAAGCTCTCTTGATTCTGGTGGTGGTTTCCACAGATCTACACATAGGATAAAATTGTGTTGACTGATAACTTATAGACACAAGTAAGAGCATGTCAAACTGGTGAAATCTGAATTAGCAGTATAGGTTATACCAGTGTCAATCTCCTGGGTTTGATGCTGCACCAAAGTTATGTAAGATGTGCCCACTGTGGGAAACTGGATGTAGGGTACCCAGGACTTCTCTGTATTATTCTTGCAACTTCCCATGGGTCTATAACAATTTTAGAATAGAAAGGTTTTTTTAATTGAAAATTAAAAAGAACCTATAAGCCCAGCAACAGAGGGGACTGGATTTTCAAAAATGCAATAGAATACACAACAGCCACAATAATATTTAAGCCACCTTACATCGAACACACAGCTGCCAGGTGTTTGCTAATCAGCACTTCACACACACTGTTTCACTGAATTCTAGCAGCGGCCCACAGAGTAGGTATTACTGTAACCTCTTATCTGTGCAGGGAAAAGACACCTGAGTCTTAGAGACCAGAGAACTTCCTGAGGGTCACATGGTGGAAAGTAGCCAACCTGAGACTTGAATCCTCACCTTCTGGATGCCAGAGTCTGTGCTCCTCACCTGGGGTCTCATTGCCCTTACAAGTGGGTAGCCAGGGTTGTTTTTATAAGCAAAGGAAGTATCCTGATTTTACCTGCCTTGAAGAAGCTGCTTCCTCGGCAGGACAGAGGCCACTGTATTGAGTCAATCCACTGACCCCGTCCTCCTGCAGAGGGCTCTGCCTTGTGCAGAGTCTCCTAGGGGCCTCAGCCAGCCGTTCTGTCTTCCGGGCTTTGTGAAAGCCAGCTGGCTGCAGGGCTGCCGTGTATCTAGACTAGGTCAAGATCTGTGCCCTGAGAAAGGTCCAGATGCACCAATTCAGCTACAGCCCGCGCCCCACAGGCTTGCAGGCTGCGAGTTCTGCAGGGAGCCCGGCATGCTTTGTTTTGTTCCTGGGGTTTTTGAGCGCACTTGCCGAGACTGGAGGATCTCAGGGGAGTCCCTTTCCCACAGGCTGTAACTCAGAGGCTTCCCGAAATGAAGACAGCTCTCCTGTGACCTTGCCTGCTTTCTCACTTTCATTCAGGCTTTCAGAGCATCTTGACCTTTCTTCCTACGTAAACCTGATTTTATAACTGACAGTTTTTACTGTACTTTTTAAGCTGCACCACTAATCTATTGAGTCTGATTCCGGAGCAGCTGAACCCAAGGCAAGATTCCACTAATGTTGTAAGTCATCTGTATTATCTACTTCTTCAACTTGTAAATGCATCTGAATTCTGGTTTCATAGAAGTTGGGATCACGTGGTAGGCAACCAATATAAACCCATCATAAGAAGTCTTTGTTGCATATTATAGACTATAAATTTGATTTTTATGATGTATCATTAACTGACTCATTGGTTCATGCGTCTGGCTCTGTGTCTATGTTGACACACATATAAACAAACAGAATAAAATGTGCTAAGATCCAAAAGTCATAAATAATATACCTTACAATATATTAGCTTTTACATACCCCAAAATGTATTCATTGAACACTTTCCCATAAAACGCTTTAAAAAAGAAAAGAATTCTATGATTAAAAATGTTTGGAAAACACTGCTGACCATAGTCTCCTTTACATTTACATGAGGAACTAAATAGTAAAGACCCTGAGAAGTCCTGCACCAAAGAAGCCTGTGAGCTTGATTTAACTTAATGATTTTCAAATTTTCAGTGTTATTAGAGAAGTTCTTCTCTTCTTCCCCAAATAGCTATCCGCTATAATCACTCTGGAACTGAAGTTCCTGAGAAACTTATGTCAGCAAACATGGTAAATAATAAGCCTTTCTGGAGCTGACCCTCTGTACCAGCTAAGTCAGACAGCAGGCATTCATTCTAGGCCACCTCTGCTGCTGACTAGCTGTGGGACTTTAACCTCTTGGGTTAAGCTCTCTGGGCCTCAATTGCCTCATTTATTGAATGTCCTAAAGTAGTTGTCCTGACTTTTTGAGCTCTCAAATTCTGTAATTCTCATCTGTGATTCATTGTTTTGCACTGAATAGAAATAATGTATACTGTTGCTTATTGTTACAAGGAGATTTTATGAAAGAGAGGGTTTTGTTCATAATAGAAGCAGAAACGGTGAGCAGATTTAGGATGGGAAAGCAAGGACTAGTGTAGGGCTGCTCCAGATAAAAGTGGATATCACATTCTGCCCTGGAAGGGAAAAAAGGAGGTTTAGGGCTACTCCTCCTGCAGGCTGTAGAAGGTATTTGCAGTGAGAGAAATCTTCATTTATAAATGTAAAGGCTAAAAGTAGAACAAAATTAAACTCTGTTACATTATTTGCTATTCTTTTGTTCCTGGATTCTTTTCCTGTGTTGAGTTTTAATTGAGTGGTCATTTTTAAAACTGTTTTGAGCTTATGGAAGCATTGAATAAAAAGCCAAGTATGTCACAATGATATCACTTTTATAGACTAAAAGCTCCAAGATATACATGAATTAAAGAGAAGCCAGATCATTTATCAAATGTAATTTAAATTCAGCATCAAAATCTGCCAAGCAATTTATAGTCATGTAAATTATCAGTAAGTAAGTAGGACCATTAATCAAATTACCTAACGTACTTAAATGAAAGAACCATTTGGGTAGAATATGGGCTCAGAAGTGTTTTAAACCACAAACATCCTGGAAAGTTTGAGAATTAGAGGAAGCTGATCACAGATTAGATCACTTTAGATATTTTAGATGTTAACATTTATAGAAAATTTACCAAAATTTGTTTTTGTTAAAAATAAGGGAAGAAATATAATGAGTCCTACTGGGTTGAGTGCTATAGGACAGCATGTTTTCTCACTTGCCTTAAAGCAATCCTGATGTATGGGCATGATCCTCACGTACAGATGTGGAAACCAAGGCTTTTTCCAAAATGTAAATAGCAACTAAGTGATAGAGGTGGGATTTCAGTCCACATTTCCTTTGTTACAAACTGTCATTCCCTTGTACCACTGCCTCCGGAGAGGTGGGGTCCGTGATGTTCATAACTTTCTGCTTCAAGAACTTACTCTTTTCTGATGCAGAGAAACTGCT
>NC_045703.1:0-36114 GCF_009834535.1 Camelus ferus
ATCCCAGGCGCTGCAGACAGAGGACGGAACCTCGCCACACTCAGAATTCCGAAACGAGGCCGAGTGGGTGGGAGGTTTGGGGCCGCCTCCACGCAGCTCCTGGTGTCACAGTTGTTCCCTGGCAGTGGGGAATCCGCTAATTACCATCTGCCAGGGGGATGCACTAGATGCTACCGCATTTCCAGCCAACCCCCGACTTTCCCGGCATCCCGCACTTGGAGACACTCGGGGAAGACACGCGGAGGGATCCTAGGAGATCCCAGGCGCTGCAGACAGAGGACGGAACCTCGCCACACTCAGAATTCCGAAACGCGGCCGAGTGGTTGGGGGAGGTTTGGGGCCGCCCTCCACGAAGCTGCCTGGTGTCACAGGGTGTTCCCTGGCAGGGGGAATTCCGCTAATTACCTCATCTGTCCAGGGGGAGGCACTAGATGCTACCTGACATTTCCAGCAAAACCCCCGCTTTTCCTCTGCAGCCCGCACTAGGAGACACTCGGGGAAGACACGCGGAGGGCTCCTAGGAGATCCCAGGCGCTGCAGACCAGAGGACGTAACATCGGCCCAACTCAGAATTCTGAAAACGCGGCCGAGTGGGTGGGGGATGTTTGGGGCCTACCCACACGCAGCTGCCTGGTGTCACATGTGTTCACTGGCAGGGGTGAATTCCGCTAATTACCTCATCTGTCCAGGGGGAGGCACTAGATGCTACCTGCATTTCCAGCCCAAACCCCGCATTTACACGTCAGCCCGCACTAGGAGACTCTCGGGAAAGACACGCAGAAGGCTCCTAGGAGATCCAAGTCTTTTCAGACAGAGGACGAAACCTCGCCACACTCAGAATTCCGAAACGCAGCCGACTTGTTGGGGGAGGTTTGGGGCCGCCCTCCACGCAGCTGCTGGTGTCACAGGTGTGCCTGGCAGGGGAAGTCCGCTATTACCTCATCTGTCCAGCGGTAGGCACTAGATGCTACTTGCATTTTCAGCCCAACCCCAGCATTTAGCCCGTCAGCCCGCACTATGAGACACTCGGGGAAGACACGCGGAGGCTCCTAGGAGATCCCAGGCGCTGCAGATAGAGGACGGAACCTCGCCACACTCAGAAATCCGAAACGCGCCGATTGGGCGGGGGAGTTTGGGGCCGCCCTCCACGCAGCTGCCTGGTGTCACAGGTGTTCCCTGGTAGGGGAATTCCGCTAATTACCTCATCTGTTCAGGGGATGGCACTAGATGCTACCTGCATTTCCAGACCAACCCCCGCCTTTCCCGGCAACTCGCACTAGGAGAAACTCGGGGAAGAAACGTGGAGGGCTCCTAGGAAATCCCAGGCGCTGCAGACAGAGGACGGAACCTCGCCACATTCAGAATTCCGGAACGCGACCGAGTGGTTGGGGTAGGTTCGGGGGCCGCCCTCCACGCAGCTACCCTGGTGTCACAGGTGTTCACTGGCAGGGGAAGTCCGCTAATTACCTGATCTGTCCAGGGGGAGGCACTTGATGCTACCTGCATTTCCAGCCCAACCCTCACCCTTTCCCCGGCAGTCCGCACTAGGAGACACTCGGGGAAGACACGCGGAGGGCTCCTAGGAGATCCCAGTCGCTGCAGACAGAGGACGGAACCTCGCCACACTTAGAAATCCGAAACGCGGGCCGAGTGGTTGATGGAGGATTCGGGCCGTCCTCCACGCAGCTACCTGGTGTCACAGGTGTTCCCTGGCAGTGGGAATTCCGCTATTATCTCATCTGTCCAGGGGGAGGCACTAGATGCTACCTGCATTTCCAGCACAACCCCCGAATTTCCCCGGCAGCCCGCACTAGGAGACACATGGGGAAGACACACGGAGGGCTCCTAAGAGATCCCAGGCGCTGCAAGACAGAGGACGGAACCTCGCCACACTCAGAATTCCGAAACCCGGCCGAGTGGGTGGGGGAGTATTGGGGGCCGCATTCCACGCAGCTGCCTTTTGTCACAGGTGTTCCCTGGCAGGGTGAATTCCGCTAAATTCCTAATCTGTCCAGGGGGAGGCACTAGATGCTACCTGCATTTCCAGCCAAACCCTCGCCTTTCCCCGGCAGCCCGCACTAGGATACACTCGAAGAAGACTCGCGGAAGGCTCCTAGGAGATCCCAGGCGCTGCAGACAGAGGACGGAACCTCGCCACACTCAGAATTCCGAAACGCGGCCGAGTGGTAAGGGGAGGTTTGGGGCCGCTCTCCACGAAGCTGCCTGGTGTCACAGGTGTTCCCTGGCAGGGGGAATTCCGCTAATTTCCTCATCAGTCCAGGGGGAGGCACTAGATGCTACCTGCATTTCCAGCAAAACCCCCGTCTTTCCCCGGCAGCCCGCACTAGGAGACACTCGGGGAAGACACGCGGAGGGCTCCTAGGAGATCCCAGGCGCTGCAGACAGAGGGCGGATCCTCGTCACACTCAGAATTCCGAAACGCGGCCGAGTGGGTGGGGGAGGTTTGGGGCCTACCCACACGCAGCTGCCTGGTGTCACAGGTGTTCACTGGCAGGGGGAAGTCTGCTAATTACCTCATTTGTCCAGGGGGAGGCACTAGATGCTACCTGCATTTCCAGCCCAACCCCGCATTTCCCGGCAGCCCGCAGTAGGAGACACTCGGGGAAGACACGCGGAGGGCTCCTCGGAAATCCCAGGCGCTGCAGACAGAGGACGGAACCTCGCCACACTCAGAATTCCGAAACGCGGCCGAGTGGGTGGGGGAGTATTGGGGCCGACTTCCACGCAGCTGCCTGGTGTCACAGGTGTTCCCTGGCAGGGTGAATTCCGCTAAATTCCTCATTTGTCCAGGGGGAGGCACTAGATGCTACCTGCATTTCCAGCCCAACTCCCGCCTTTCCCCGGCAGCCCGCACTAGGAGACACTCGGGGAAGACACGCGGAGGGCTCCTAGGAGATCCCAAGCGCTGCAGACAGAGAACGGAACCTCGCCACACTCAGAATTTCGAAACGCTGCCGAGTGGTTGGGGGAGGTTTGAGACGGCCCTCCACGCAGCTGCCTGGTGTCACAGGTGTTCCCTGGCAGTGGGAATTCCGCTAAATAACTCATCTGTCCAGGGGATGGCACTAGATGCTACCTGCATTTCCAGCCCAACGCCCGACTTTCCCCGGCAGCCCGCACTAGGAGACACTCGGGGAAGTCACGCGGAGGGCTCCTAATATATCCCAGGCGCAGCAGACAGAGGACGGAACCTCGCCACACTCAGAATTCCGAAACGCGCCCGAGTGGGTGGGGGAGATTTGGGGGCCGCCCTCCACGAATCTGCCTGGTGTTCACAGGTGTTCACTGGCTGGGGAATTCCGCTAAATACCTCATCTGTCCAGGGGGAGGCACTAGATGCTACCTGCATTTCCAGCCCAATCCCCGCATTTCCCCGTCAGCCCTTACTATGAGACACTCGTGGAAGACATGCGGAGGGCTCCTAGTAGATCCTAGGCGCTGCAGACAGAGGACGGAACCTCAACACACTCAGAATTCCGGAACGTAGCAGAGTGGGTGGGGGGGGTTTGGGGCTGCCCCCCACGCAGCTGCCTGTTGTCACAGGTGTTCCCTTGCAGGGGGAATTCCGCTAAATACCTCATCTGTCCAGGGGGAGGCACTAGATGCTACCTGCATTTCCAGCCCAATCCCCGCATTTCCCCGTCAGCCCGTACTATGAGACACTCGTGGAAGACACGCGGAGGGCTCCTAGGATATCCCAGGCACTGCAGACAGAGGACGGAACCTCGCCACACTCAGAATTCCGAAACGCGGACGAGTGGGTGGGGGAGGATTGGGGCCGCCCTCCACGAAGCTGCCTGGTGTCACAGGTGTTCCCTGGCAGGGGGAAGTCCGCTAATTACCTCATTTATACAGGGGGAGGCACTAGATGCTACCTGCATTTCCAGCCCAACCCCCGTCTTTCCCCAGCAACTCGCACTAGGAGACACTCGGGGAAGACACGGCGGAGGGCTCCTAAGTTATCCCAGGCGCTGCAGACATAGGACGGAACCTCGCCACACTCAGAATTCCGAAACGCGGCCGAGTGGGAGGGGGAGGTTTGGGGCCGACCCCCACGCAACTGCCTTATTTCACAGGTGTTCACTTGCTGGGGAATTCCGCTAATTACCTCATCTGTCCAGGGGGAGGCTCTAGATGCTACCTGCATTTCCAGCCCAACCCCCGCCTTTCCCCGAGAGCCCGCACTAGGAGACACTCGGGGAAGACACGCGGAGGGCTCCTAGGAGATCCCAGGCGCTGCAGACAGAGAACGGAACCTCGCCACACTCAGAATTTCGAAACGCTGCCGAGTGGTTGGGGGAGGTTTGAGACGGCCCTCCACGCAGCTGCCTGGTATCACAGGTGTTCCCTGGCAGTGGGAATTCCGCTAAATAACTCATCTGTCCAGGGGATGGCACTAGATGCTACCTGCATTTAAAGCCCAACGCCCGACTTTCCCCGGCAGCCCGCACTAGGAGACACTCGGGGAAGACTCGCGGAGGGCTCCTAATATATCCCAGGCGCTGCAGACAGAGGACGGAACCTCGCCACACTCAGAATTCCGAAACGCGGCCGATTGGGTGGGGGAGATTTGGGGCCTCCCTCCACGAATCTGCCTGGAGTCACAGGTGTTCCCTTGCATGGGGAATTCCGCTAATTACCTCATCTGTCCAGGGGGAGGCTCTAGATGCTACCTGCATTTCCAGCAAAACCCCCGCATTTCCTCGGCAGCCCGCACTAGTAGACACTCGGTGAAGACAAGCGGAGGTCTCCTAGGAGATCCCAGGCGCTGCAGACAGAGGACGGAACCTCGCCACACTCAGAATTCCGAAACGCGGCCGAGTGGGTGGGGGAGTTTTGGGGCCGCACTCCACGCAGCTGCCTGGTGTCACAGGTGTTCCCTGGCAGTGGGAAATCCGCTAATTACCTCATCTGTCCAGGGGGATGCACTAGATGCTACCAGCATTTCCAGACCAACCCCCGACTTTCCCGGCATCCCGCACTTGGAGACACTCGGAGAAGACACGCGGAGGGATCCTAGGAGATCCCAGGCGCTGCAGACAGAGGACGGAACCTCGCCACACTCAGAATTCCGAAACGCGGCCGAGTGGTTGGGGGAGGTTTGGGGCCGCCCTCCACGCAGCTGCCTGGTGTCACAGGTGTTCCCTGGCAGGGGGAATTCCGCTAATTACCTCATCTGTCCAGGGGGAGGCACTAGATGCTACCTACATTTCCAGCAAAACCCCCGCTTTTCCTCTGCAGCCCGCACTAGGAGACACTCGGGGAAGACACGCGGAGGGCTCCTAGGAGATCCCAGGCGCTGCAGACAGAGGACGTAACATCGCCACACTCAGAATTCTGAAACGCGGCCGAGTGGGTGGGGGAGGTTTGGGGCCTACCCACACGCAGCTGCCTGGTGTCACATGTGTTCATTGGCAGGGGGAATTCCGCTAATTACCTCATCTGTCCAGGGGGAGGCACTAGATGCTACCTGCATTTCCAGCCCAAACCCCGCATTTACACGTCAGCCCGCACTAGGAGACTCTCGGGAAAGACACGCAGAAGGCTCCTAGGAGATCCAAGTCTTTTCAGACAGAGGACGAAACCTCGCCACACTCAGAATTCCGAAACGCAGCCGACTTGTTGGGGGAGGTTTGGGGCCGCCCTCCACGCAGCTGCCTGGTGTCACAGGTGTTCCCTGGCAGTGGGAAGTCCGCTAATTACCTCATCTGTCCAGCGGTAGGCACTAGATGCTACTTGCATTTTCAGCCCAACCCCAGCATTTAGCCCGTCAGCCCGCACTATGAGACACTCGGGGAAGACACGCGGAGGGCTCCTAGGAGATCCCAGGCGCTGCAGATAGAGGACGGAACCTCGCCACACTCAGAAATCCGAAACGCGGCCGAGTGGGCGGGGGAGGTTTGGGGCCGCCCTCCACGCAGCTGCCTGGTGTCACAGGTGTTCCCTGGTAGGGGGAATTCCGCTAATTACCTCATCTGTTCAGGGGATGGCACTAGA
Organism: Camelus ferus; assembly: GCF_009834535.1. Taxonomy (NCBI): domain Eukaryota; kingdom Metazoa; phylum Chordata; class Mammalia; order Artiodactyla; family Camelidae; genus Camelus; species Camelus ferus. The sequence goes on from NC_045703.1 coordinate 6,019, forward strand.
TGCTACCTGCATTTCCAGACCAACCCCCGCCTTTCCCGGCAACTCGCACTAGGAGAAACTCGGGGAAGAAACGTGGAGGGCTCCTAGGAAATCCCAGGCGCTGCAGACAGAGGACGGAACCTCGCCACATTCAGAATTCCGGAACGCGACCGAGTGGTTGGGGTAGGTTCGGGGCCGCCCTCCACGCAGCTACCTGGTGTCACAGGTGTTCACTGGCAGGGGGAAGTCCGCTAATTACCTGATCTGTCCAGGGGGAGGCACTTGATGCTACCTGCATTTCCAGCCCAACCCTCACCTTTCCCCGGCAGTCCGCACTAGGAGACACTCGGGGAAGACACGCGGAGGGCTCCTAGGAGATCCCAGTCGCTGCAGACAGAGGACGGAACCTCGCCACACTTAGAAATCCGAAACGCGGCCGAGTGGTTGATGGAGGATTCGGGCCGTCCTCCACGCAGCTACCTGGTGTCACAGGTGTTCCCTGGCAGTGGGAATTCCGCTAATTATCTCATCTGTCCAGGGGGAGGCACTAGATGCTACCTGCATTTCCAGCACAACCCCCGAATTTCCCCGGCAGCCCGCACTAGGAGACACATGGGGAAGACACACGGAGGGCTCCTAAGAGATCCCAGGCGCTGCAGACAGAGGACGGAACCTCGCCACACTCAGAATTCCGAAACCCGGCCGAGTGGGTGGGGGAGTATTGGGGCCGCATTCCACGCAGCTGCCTGTTGTCACAGGTGTTCCCTGGCAGGGTGAATTCCGCTAAATTCCTCATCTGTCCAGGGGGAGGCACTAGATGCTACCTGCATTTCCAGCCAAACCCTCGCCTTTCCCCGGCAGCCCGCACTAGGATACACTCGAAGAAGACTCGCGGAAGGCTCCTAGGAAATCCCAGGCGCTGCAGACAGAGGACGGAATCTCGCCACACTCAGAATTCCGAAACGCGGCCGAGTGGGTGGGGGAGGTTTGGGGCCGCTCTCCACGAAGCTGCCTGGTGTCACAGGTGTTCCCTGGCAGGGGGAATTCCGCTAATTACCTCATCAGTCCAGGGGGAGGCACTAGATGCTACCTGCATTTCCAGCAAAACCCCCGTCTTTCCCCGGCAGCCCGCACTAGGAGACACTCGGGGAAGACACGCGGAGGGCTCCTAGGAGATCCCAGGCGCTGCAGACAGAGGGCGGATCCTCGTCACACTCAGAATTCCGAAACGCGGCCGAGTGGGTGGGGGAGGTTTGGGGCCTACCCACACGCAGCTGCCTGGTGTCACAGGTGTTCACTGGCAGGGGGAAGTCTGCTAATTACCTCATTGTCCAGGGGGAGGCACTAGATGCTACCTGCATTTCCAGCCCAACCCCCGCATTTCTCCGGCAGCCCGCAGTAGGAGACACTCGGGGAAGACACGCGGAGGGCTCCTCGGAAATCCCAGGCGCTGCAGACAGAGGACGGAACCTCGCCACACTCAGAATTCCGAAACGCGGCCGAGTGGGTGGGGGAGTATTGGGGCCGACTTCCACGCAGCTGCCTGGTGTCACAGGTGTTCCCTGGCAGGGTGAATTCCGCTAAATTCCTCATTTGTCCAGGGGGAGGCACTAGATGCTACCTGCATTTCCAGCCCAACTCCCGCCTTTCCCCGGCAGCCCGCACTAGGAGACACTCGGGGAAGACACGCGGAGGGCTCCTAGGAGATCCCAGCGCTGCAGACAGAGAACGGAACCTCGCCACACTCAGAATTTCGAAACGCTGCCGAGTGGTTGGGGGAGGTTTGAGACGGCCCTCCACGCAGCTGCCTGGTGTCACAGGTGTTCCCTGGCAGTGGGAATTCCGCTAAATACCTCATCTGTCCAGGGGATGGCACTAGATGCTACCTGCATTTCCAGCCCAACGCCCGACTTTCCCCGGCAGCCCGCACTAGGAGACACTCGGGGAAGTCACGCGGAGGGCTCCTAATATATCCCAGGCGCAGCAGACAGAGGACGGAACCTCGCCACACTCAGAATTCCGAAACGCGCCCGAGTGGGTGGGGGAGATTTGGGGCCGCCCTCCACGAATCTGCCTGGTGTTCACAGGTGTTCACTGGCTGGGGAATTCCGCTAAATACCTCATCTGTCCAGGGGGAGGCACTAGATGCTACCTGCATTTCCAGCCCAATCCCCGCATTTCCCCGTCAGCCCTTACTATGAGACACTCGTGGAAGACATGCGGAGGGCTCCTAGTAGATCCTAGGCGCTGCAGACAGAGGACGGAACCTCAACACACTCAGAATTCCGGAACGTAGCAGAGTGGGTGGGGGGGTTTGGGGCTGCCCCCCACGCAGCTGCCTGTTGTCACAGGTGTTCCCTTGCAGGGGGAATTCCGCTAAATACCTCATCTGTCCAGGGGGAGGCACTAGATGCTACCTGCATTTCCAGCCCAATCCCCGCATTTCCCCGTCAGCCCGTACTATGAGACACTCGTGGAAGACACGCGGAGGGCTCCTAGGATATCCCAGGCACTGCAGACAGAGGACGGAACCTCGCCACACTCAGAATTCCGAAACGCGGACGAGTGGGTGGGGGAGGATTGGGGCCGCCCTCCACGAAGCTGCCTGGTGTCACAGGTGTTCCCTGGCAGGGGGAAGTCCGCTAATTACCTCATTTATACAGGGGGAGGCACTAGATGCTACCTGCATTTCCAGCCCAACCCCCGTCTTTCCCCAGCAACTCGCACTAGGAGACACTCGGGGAAGACACGCGGAGGGCTCCTAAGTTATCCCAGGCGCTGCAGACATAGGACGGAACCTCGCCACACTCAGAATTCCGAAACGCGGCCGAGTGGGAGGGGGAGGTTTGGGGCCGACCCCCACGCAACTGCCTTATTTCACAGGTGTTCACTTGCTGGGGAATTCCGCTAATTACCTCATCTGTCCAGGGGGAGGCTCTAGATGCTACCTGCATTTCCAGCCCAACCCCCGCCTTTCCCCGAGAGCCCGCACTAGGAGACACTCGGGGAAGACACGCGGAGGGCTCCTAGGAGATCCCAGGCGCTGCAGACAGAGAACGGAACCTCGCCACACTCAGAATTTCGAAACGCTGCCGAGTGGTTGGGGGAGGTTTGAGACGGCCCTCCACGCAGCTGCCTGGTATCACAGGTGTTCCCTGGCAGTGGGAATTCCGCTAAATAACTCATCTGTCCAGGGGATGGCACTAGATGCTACCTGCATTTAAAGCCCAACGCCCGACTTTCCCCGGCAGCCCGCACTAGGAGACACTCGGGGAAGACTCGCGGAGGGCTCCTAATATATCCCAGGCGCTGCAGACAGAGGACGGAACCTCGCCACACTCAGAATTCCGAAACGCGGCCGATTGGGTGGGGGAGATTTGGGGCCTCCCTCCACGAATCTGCCTGGAGTCACAGGTGTTCCCTTGCATGGGGAATTCCGCTAATTACCTCATCTGTCCAGGGGGAGGCTCTAGATGCTACCTGCATTTCCAGCAAAACCCCCGCATTTCCTCGGCAGCCCGCACTAGGAGACACTCGGTGAAGACAAGCGGAGGTCTCCTAGGAGATCCCAGGCGCTGCAGACAGAGGACGGAACCTCGCCACACTCAGAATTCCGAAACGCGGCCGAGTGGGTGGGGGAGGTTTGGGGCCGCACTCCACGCAGCTGCCTGGTGTCACAGGTGTTCCCTGGCAGTGGGAAATCCGCTAATTACCTCATCTGTCCAGGGGGAGGCACTAGATGCTACCATGCATTTCCAGACCAACCCCCGACTTTCCCGGCATCCCGCACTAGGAGACACTCGGAGAAGACACGCGGAGGGATCCTAGGAGATCCCAGGCGCTGCAGACAGAGGACGGAACCTCGCCACACTCAGAATTCCGAAACGCGGCCGAGTGGTTGGGGGAGGTTTGGGGCCGCCCTCCACGCAGCTGCCTGGTGTCACAGGTGTTCCCTGGCAGGGGGAATTCCGCTAATTACCTCATCTGTCCAGGGGGAGGCACTAGATGGTACCTACATTATCCAGCAAAACCCCCGCTTTCCTCTGCAGCCAGCACTAGGAGAAACTCGGGGAAGACACGCGGAGGGCTCCTAGGAGATCCCAGGCGCTGCAGACAGAGGACGGAACATCGCCACACTCAGAATTCTGAAACGCGGCCGAGTGGGTGGGGGAGGTTTGGGGCCTACCCCCACGCAGCTGCCTGGTGTCAGGTGTTCACTGGCAGGGGGAATTCCGCTAATTACCTCATCTGTCCAGGGGGAGGCACTAGATGCTACCTGCATTTCCAGCCCAAACCCCGCATTTACACGTCAGCCCGCACTAGGAGACTCTCGGGGAAGACACGCAGAAGGCTCCTAGGAGATCCCAGGCGCTGCAGACAGAGGACGAAACCTCGCCACACTCAGAATTCCGAAACGCAGCCGAGTGGTTGGGGGAGGTTTGGGGCCGCCCTCCACGCAGCTGCCTGGTGTCACAGGTGTTCCCTGGCAGGGGGAATTCCGCTAATTACCTCATCTGTCCAGGGGAGGCACTAGATGCTACCTGCATTTACAGCACAACCCCCGACTTTCCCCGGCAGCCCGCACTAGGAGACACTCGGGGAAGACACGCGGAGGGCTCCTAGGAGATCCCAGGCGCTGCAGACAGAGGACGGAACCTCGCCACACTCAGAATTCCGAAACGCGGCCGAGTGGTTGGGGGAGGTTTGGGGCCGCCCTCCACGCAGCTGCCTGGTGTCACAGGTGTTCCCTGGCAGGGGGAAATTCCGCTAATTACCTCATCTGTCCAGGGGGAGGCACTAGATGCTACCTGCATTTCCAGCCCAACCCCCGACTTTCCCGGCAGCCCGCACTAGGAGACACTCGGGGAAGACACGCGGAGGGCTCCTAGGAGATCCCAGGCGCTGCAGACAGAGGACGGAACCTCGCCACACTCAGAATTCCGAAACGCGGCCGAGTGGTTGGGGGAGGTTTGGGGCCGCCCTCCACGCAGCTGCCTGGTGTCACAGGTGTTCCCTGGCAGGGGGAATTCCGCTAATTACCTCATCTGTCCAGGGGGAGGCACTAGATGCTACCTGCATTTCCAGCTAAACCCCCGCCTTTCCCATGCAGCCCGCACTAGGAGACACTCGGGGAAGACACGCGGAGGGCTCCTAGGAGATCCCAGGCGCTGCAGACAGAGGACGGAACCTCGCCACACTCAGAATTCCGAAACGCGGCCGAGTGGGTGGGGGAGGTTTGGGGCCTACCCCACGCAGCTGCCTGATGTCACAGGTGTTCACTGGCAGGGGGAATTCCGCTAATTACCTCATCTGTCCAGGGGGAGGCACTAGATGCTACCTGCATTTCCAGCCCAAACCCCCGCATTTCCACGTCAGCCCGCACTAGGAGACTCTCGGGGAAGACACGCAGAGGCTCCTAGGAGATCCCAGGCGCTGCAGACAGAGGACGAACCTCGCCACACTCAGAATTCCGAAACGCAGGCCGACGTGGTTGGGGGAGGTTTGGGGCCGCCCTCCACGCAGCTGCCTGGTGTCACAGGTGTTCCCTGGCAGGGGGAAGTCCGCTAATTACCTCATCTGTCCAGCGGGAGGCACTAGATGCTACCTGCATTTCAGCCCAACCCCAGCATTTACCCGTCAGCCCGCACTATGAGACACTCGGGGAAGACACGCGGAGGGCTCCTAGGAGATCCCAGGCGCTGCAGACAGAGGACGGAACCTCGCCACACTCAGAATTCCGAAACGCGGCCGAGTGGGTGGGGGAGGTTTGGGGCCGCCCTCCACGCAGCTGCCTGGTGTCACAGGTGTTCCCTGGCAGGGGGAAATCCGCTAATTACCTCATCTGTCCAGGGGGAGGCACTAGATGCTACCTAGCATTTCCAGCCCAACCCCCGACTTCCCCGGCAGCCCGCACTAGGAGACACTCGGGGAAGACACGCGGAGGGCTCCTAGGAGTATCCCAGGCGCTGCAGACAGAGGACGGAACCTCGCCACACTCAGAATTCCGAAACGCGGCCGAGTGGGTGGGGGAGGTTTGGGGCCGACCCTCCACGCAGCTGCCTGGTGTCACAGGTGTTCCCTGGCAGGGGGAATTCCGCTAATTACCTCATCTGTCCAGGGGGAGGCACTAGATGCTACCTGCATTTCCAGCCCAACCCCCGCCTTTCCCGGCAGCCCGCACTAGGAGACACTCGGGGAAGACACGCGGAGGGCTCCTAGGAGATCCCAGGCGCTGCAGACAGAGGACGGAACCTCGCCACACTCAGAATTCCGAAACGCGGCCGAGTGGTTGGGGGAGGTTTGGGGCCGCCCTCCACGCAGCTGCCTGGTGTCACAGGTGTTCCCTGGCAGGGGGAATTCCGCTAATTACCTCATCTGTCCAGGGGATGGCACTAGATGCTACCTGCATTTCCAGCCCAACCCCCGACTTTCCCCGGCAGCCCGCACTAGGAGACACTCGGGGAAGTCACGCGGAGGGCTCCTAGGAGATCCCAGGCGCTGCAGACAGAGGACGGAACCTCCCCACACTCAGAATTCCGGAACGCGGCCGAGTGGGTGGGGGAGGTTTGGGGCCGCCCTCCACGCAGCTGCCTGGTGTCACAGGTGTTCCCTGGCATGGGGAATTCCGCTAATTACCTCATCTGTCCAGGGGGAGGCACTAGATGCTACCTGCATTTCCAGCCCAACCCCCGCATTTCCCCGGCAGCCCGCACTAGGAGACACTCGGGGAAGACACGCGGAGGGCTCCTAGGAGATCCCAGGCGCTGCAGACAGAGGACGGAACCTCGCCACACTCAGAATTCCGAAACGCGGCCGAGTGGGTGGGGGAGGTTTGGGGCCGCCCTCCACGCAGCTGCCTGGTGTCACAGGTGTTCCCTGGCAGGGGGAATTCCGCTAATTACCTCATCTGTCCAGGGGGAGGCACTAGATGCTACCTGCATTTCCAGCCCAACCCCCGCTTTCCCCGGCAGCCCGCACTAGGAGACACTCGGGGAAGACACGCGGAGGGCTCCTAGGAGATCCCAGGCGCTGCAGACAGAGGACGGAACCTCGCCACACTCAGAATTCCGAAACGCGGCCGAGTGGGTGGGGGAGGTTTGGGGCCGCACTCCACGCAGCTGCCTGGTGTCACAGGTGTTCCCTGGCAGGGGGAAGTCCGCTAATTACCTCATATGTCCAGGGGGAGGCACTAGATGCTACCTGCATTTCCAGCCCAACCCCCGAATTTCCCCGGCAGCCCGCACTAGGAGACACTCGGGGAAGACACGCGGAGGGCTCCTAGGAGATCCCAGGCGCTGCAGACAGAGGACGGAACCTCGCCACACTCAGAATTCCGAAACGCGGCCGAGTGGTTGGGGGAGGTTTGGGGCCGCCCTCCACGAAGCTGCCTGGTGTCACAGGTGTTCCCTGGCAGGGGGAATTCCGCTAATTACCTCATCTGTCCAGGGGGAGGCACTAGATGCTACCTGCATTTCCAGCCAAACCCCCGCCTTTCCCCGGCAGCCCGCACTAGGAGACACTCGGGGAAGACACGCGGAGGGCTCCTAGGAGATCCCAGGCGCTGCAGACAGAGGACGGAACCTCGCCACACTCAGAATTCCGAAACGCGGCCGAGTGGGTGGGGGAGGTTTGGGGCCTACCCCACGCAGCTGCCTGGTGTCACAGGTGTTCACTGGCAGGGGGAATTCCGCTAATTACCTCATCTGTCCAGGGGGAGGCACTAGATGCTACCTGCATTTCCAGCCCAACCCCCGCCTTTCCCGGCAGCCCGCACTAGGAGACACTCGGGGAAGACACGCGGAGGGCTCCTAGGAGATCCCAGGCGCTGCAGACAGAGGACGGAACCTCGCCACACTCAGAATTCCGAAACGCGGCCGAGTGGGTGGGGGAGGTTTGGGGCCGCCCTCCACGCAGCTGCCTGGTGTCACAGGTGTTCCCTGGCAGGGGGAAGTCCGCTAATTACCTCATCTGTCCAGGGGAGGCACTAGATGCTACCTGCATTTCCAGCCCAACCCCCGCCTTTCCCCGGCAGCCCGCACTAGGAGACACTCGGGGAAGACACGCGGAGGGCTCCTAGGAGATCCCAGGCGCTGCAGACAGAGGACGGAACCTCGCCACACTCAGAATTCCGAAACGCGGCCGAGTGGGTGGGGGAGGTTTGGGGCCGCCCTCCACGCAGCTGCCTGGTGTCACAGGTGTTCCCTGGCAGGGGGAATTCCGCTAATTACCTCATCTGTCCAGGGGGAGGCACTAGATGCTACCTGCATTTCCAGCCCAACCCCCGCCTTTCCCCGGCAGCCCGCACTAGGAGACACTCGGGGAAGACACGCGGAGGGCTCCTAGGAGATCCCAGGCGCTGCAGACAGAGGACGGAACCTCGCCACACTCAGAATTCCGAAACGCGGCCGAGTGGTTGGGGGAGGTTTGGGGCCGCCCTCCACGCAGCTGCCTGGTGTCACAGGTGTTCCCTGGCAGGGGGAATTCCGCTAATTACCTCATCTGTCCAGGGGGAGGCACTAGATGCTACCTGCATTTCCAGCCCAACCCCCGACTTTCCCCGGCAGCCCGCACTAGGAGACACTCGGGGAAGACACGCGGAGGGCTCCTAGGAGATCCCAGGCGCTGCAGACAGAGGACGGAACCTCGCCACACTCAGAATTCCGAAACGCGGCCGAGTGGGTGGGGGAGGTTTGGGGCCGCCCTCCACGCAGCTGCCTGGTGTCACAGGTGTTCACTGGCAGGGGGAAGTCCGCTAATTACCTCATCTGTCCAGGGGGAGGCACTAGATGCTACCTGCATTTCCAGCCCAACCCCCGCATTTCCCCGGCAGCCCGCACTAGGAGACACTCGGGGAAGACACGCGGAGGGCTCCTAGGAGATCCCAGGCGCTGCAGACAGAGGACGGAACCTCGCCACACTCAGAATTCCGAAACGCGGCCGAGTGGGTGGGGGAGGTTTGGGGCCGCCCTCCACGCAGCTGCCTGGTGTCACAGGTGTTCCCTGGCAGGGGGAAATCCGCTAATTACCTCATCTGTCCAGGGGGAGGCACTAGATGCTACCTGCATTTCCAGCCCAACCCCCGCCTTTCCCCGGCAGCCCGCACTAGGAGACACTCGGGGAAGACACGCGGAGGGCTCCTAGGAGATCCCAGGCGCTGCAGACAGAGGACGGAACCTCGCCACACTCAGAATTCCGAAACGCGGCCGAGTGGGTGGGGGAGGTTTGGGGCCGCCCTCCACGAAGCTGCCTGGTGTCACAGGTGTTCCCTGGCAGGGGGAATTCCGCTAATTACCTCATCTGTCCAGGGGGAGGCACTAGATGCTACCTGCATTTCCAGCCAAACCCCCGCTTTCCCCGGCAGCCCGCACTAGGAGACACTCGGGGAAGACACGCGGAGGGCTCCTAGGAGATCCCAGGCGCTGCAGACAGAGGACGGAACCTCGCCACACTCAGAATTCCGAAACGCGGCCGAGTGGGTGGGGGAGGTTTGGGGCCTACCCCACGCAGCTGCCTGGTGTCACAGGTGTTCACTGGCAGGGGGAATTCCGCTAATTACCTCATCTGTCCAGGGGGAGGCACTAGATGCTACCTGCATTTCCAGCCCAACCCCCGCCTTTCCCCGGCAGCCCGCACTAGGAGACACTCGGGGAAGACACGCGGAGGGCTCCTAGGAGATCCCAGGCGCTGCAGACAGAGGAACGGAACCTCGCCACACTCAGAATTTCGAAACGCTGCCGAGTGGTTGGGGGAGGTTTGAGGCCGCCCTCCACGCAGCTGCCTGGTGTCACAGGTGTTCCCTGGCAGTGGGAATTCCGCTAAATTACCTCATCTGTCCAGGGGATGGCACTAGATGCTACCTGCATTTCAAGCCCAACGCCCGACTTTCCCCGGCAGCCCGCACTAGGAGACACTCGGGGAAGACACGCGGAGGGATCCTAGGAGATCCCAGGCGCTGCAGACAGAGGACGGAACCTCGCCACACTCAGAATTCCGAAACGCGGCCGAGTGGTTGGGGGAGGTTTGGGGCCGCCCTCCACGCAGCTGCCTGGTGTCACAGGTGTTCCCTGGCAGGGGGAAATCCGCTAATTACCTCATCTGTCCAGGGGGATGCACTAGATGCTACCAGCATTTCCAGCCCAACCCCCGACTTTCCCGGCATCCCGCACTTGGAGACACTCGGGGAAGACACGCGGAGGGATCCTAGGAGATCCCAGGCGCTGCAGACAGAGGACGGAACCTCGCCACACTCAGAATTCCGAAACGCGGCCGAGTGGTTGGGGGAGGTTTGGGGCCGCCCTCCACGAAGCTGCCTGGTGTCACAGGTGTTCCCTGGCAGGGGGAATTCCGCTAATTACCTCATCTGTCCAGGGGGAGGCACTAGATGCTACCTACATTTCCAGCAAAACCCCCGCTTTTCCTCTGCAGCCCGCACTAGGAGACACTCGGGGAAGACACGCGGAGGGCTCCTAGGAGATCCCAGGCGCTGCAGACAGAGGACGTAACATCGCCACACTCAGAATTCTGAAACGCGGCCGAGTGGGTGGGGGATGTTTGGGGCCTACCCACACGCAGCTGCCTGGTGTCACATGTGTTCACTGGCAGGGGGAATTCCGCTAATTACCTCATCTGTCCAGGGGGAGGCACTAGATGCTACCTGCATTTCCAGCCCAAACCCCGCATTTACACGTCAGCCCGCACTAGGAGACTCTCGGGAAAGACACGCAGAAGGCTCCTAGGAGATCCAAGTCTTTTCAGACAGAGGACGAAACCTCGCCACACTCAGAATTCCGAAACGCAGCCGACTTGTTGGGGGAGGTTTGGGGCCGCCCTCCACGCAGCTGCCTGGTGTCACAGGTGTTCCCTGGCAGGGGAAGTCCGCTAATTACCTCATCTGTCCAGCGGTAGGCACTAGATGCTACTTGCATTTTCAGCCCAACCCCAGCATTTAGCCCGTCAGCCCGCACTATGAGACACTCGGGGAAGACACGCGGAGGGCTCCTAGGAGATCCCAGGCGCTGCAGATAGAGGACGGAACCTCGCCACACTCAGAAATCCGAAACGCGGCCGAGTGGGCGGGGGAGGTTTGGGGCCGCCCTCCACGCAGCTGCCTGGTGTCACAGGTGTTCCCTGGTAGGGGGAATTCCGCTAATTACCTCATCTGTTCAGGGGATGGCACTAGATGCTACCTGCATTTCCAGACCAACCCCCGCCTTTCCCGGCAACTCGCACTAGGAGAAACTCGGGGAAGAAACGTGGAGGGCTCCTAGGAAATCCCAGGCGCTGCAGACAGAGGACGGAACCTCGCCACATTCAGAATTCCGGAACGCGACCGAGTGGTTGGGGTAGGTTCGGGGCCGCCCTCCACGCAGCTACCTGGTGTCACAGGTGTTCACTGGCAGGGGGAAGTCCGCTAATTACCTGATCTGTCCAGGGGGAGGCACTTGATGCTACCTGCATTTCCAGCCCAACCCTCACCTTTCCCCGGCAGTCCGCACTAGGAGACACTCGGGGAAGACACGCGGAGGGCTCCTAGGAGATCCCAGTCGCTGCAGACAGAGGACGGAACCTCGCCACACTTAGAAATCCGAAACGCGGCCGAGTGGTTGATGGAGGATTCGGGCCGTCCTCCACGCAGCTACCTGGTGTCACAGGTGTTCCCTGGCAGTGGGAATTCCGCTAATTATCTCATCTGTCCAGGGGGAGGCACTAGATGCTACCTGCATTTCCAGCACAACCCCCGAATTTCCCCGGCAGCCCGCACTAGGAGACACATGGGGAAGACACACGGAGGGCTCCTAAGAGATCCCAGGCGCTGCAGACAGAGGACGGAACCTCGCCACACTCAGAATTCCGAAACCCGGCCGAGTGGGTGGGGGAGTATTGGGGCCGCATTCCACGCAGCTGCCTGTTGTCACAGGTGTTCCCTGGCAGGGTGAATTCCGCTAAATTCCTAATCTGTCCAGGGGGAGGCACTAGATGCTACCTGCATTTCCAGCCAAACCCTCGCCTTTCCCCGGCAGCCCGCACTAGGATACACTCGAAGAAGACTCGCGGAAGGCTCCTAGGAGATCCCAGGCGCTGCAGACAGAGGACGGAACCTCGCCACACTCAGAATTCCGAAACGCGGCCGAGTGGTAAGGGGAGGTTTGGGGCCGCTCTCCACGAAGCTGCCTGGTGTCACAGGTGTTCCCTGGCAGGGGGAATTCCGCTAATTTCCTCATCAGTCCAGGGGGAGGCACTAGATGCTACCTGCATTTCCAGCAAAACCCCCGTCTTTCCCCGGCAGCCCGCACTAGGAGACACTCGGGGAAGACACGCGGAGGGCTCCTAGGAGATCCCAGGCGCTGCAGACAGAGGGCGGATCCTCGTCACACTCAGAATTCCGAAACGCGGCCGAGTGGGTGGGGGAGGTTTGGGGCCTACCCACACGCAGCTGCCTGGTGTCACAGGTGTTCACTGGCAGGGGGAAGTCTGCTAATTACCTCATTTGTCCAGGGGGAGGCACTAGATGCTACCTGCATTTCCAGCCCAACCCCCGCATTTCTCCGGCAGCCCGCAGTAGGAGACACTCGGGGAAGACACGCGGAGGGCTCCTCGGAAATCCCAGGCGCTGCAGACAGAGGACGGAACCTCGCCACACTCAGAATTCCGAAACGCGGCCGAGTGGGTGGGGGAGTATTGGGGCCGCCTTCCACGCAGCTGCCTGGTGTCACAGGTGTTCCCTGGCAGGGTGAATTCCGCTAAATTCCTCATCTGTCCAGGGGGAGGCACTAGATGCTACCTGCATTTCCAGCCCAACTCCCGCCTTTCCCCGGCAGCCCGCACTAGGAGACACTCGGGGAAGACACGCGGAGGGCTCCTAGGAGATCCCAAGCGCTGCAGACAGAGAACGGAACCTCGCCACACTCAGAATTTCGAAACGCTGCCGAGTGGTTGGGGGAGGTTTGAGACGGCCCTCCACGCAGCTGCCTGGTGTCACAGGTGTTCCCTGGCAGTGGGAATTCCGCTAAATAACTCATCTGTCCAGGGGATGGCACTAGATGCTACCTGCATTTCCAGCCCAACGCCCGACTTTCCCCGGCAGCCCGCACTAGGAGACACTCGGGGAAGTCACGCGGAGGGCTCCTAATATATCCCAGGCGCAGCAGACAGAGGACGGAACCTCGCCACACTCAGAATTCCGAAACGCGCCCGAGTGGGTGGGGGAGATTTGGGGCCGCCCTCCACGAATCTGCCTGGTGTTCACAGGTGTTCACTGGCTGGGGAATTCCGCTAAATACCTCATCTGTCCAGGGGGAGGCACTAGATGCTACCTGCATTTCCAGCCCAATCCCCGCATTTCCCCGTCAGCCCTTACTATGAGACACTCGTGGAAGACATGCGGAGGGCTCCTAGTAGATCCTAGGCGCTGCAGACAGAGGACGGAACCTCAACACACTCAGAATTCCGGAACGTAGCAGAGTGGGTGGGGGGGTTTGGGGCTGCCCCCCACGCAGCTGCCTGTTGTCACAGGTGTTCCCTTGCAGGGGGAATTCCGCTAATACCTCATCTGTCCAGGGGGAGGCACTAGATGCTACCTGCATTTCCAGCCCAATCCCCGCATTTCCCCGTCAGCCCGTACTATGAGACACTCGTGGAAGACACGCGGAGGGCTCCTAGGATATCCCAGGCACTGCAGACAGAGGACGGAACCTCGCCACACTCAGAATTCCGAAACGCGGACGAGTGGGTGGGGGAGGATTGGGGCCGCCCTCCACGAAGCTGCCTGGTGTCACAGGTGTTCCCTGGCAGGGGGAAGTCCGCTAATTACCTCATTTATACAGGGGGAGGCACTAGATGCTACCTGCATTTCCAGCCCAACCCCCGTCTTTCCCCAGCAACTCGCACTAGGAGACACTCGGGGAAGACACGCGGAGGGCTCCTAAGTTATCCCAGGCGCTGCAGACATAGGACGGAACCTCGCCACACTCAGAATTCCGAAACGCGGCCGAGTGGGAGGGGGAGGTTTGGGGCCGACCCCCACGCAACTGCCTTATTTCACAGGTGTTCACTTGCTGGGGAATTCCGCTAATTACCTCATCTGTCCAGGGGGAGGCTCTAGATGCTACCTGCATTTCCAGCCCAACCCCCGCCTTTCCCCGAGAGCCCGCACTAGGAGACACTCGGGGAAGACACGCGGAGGGCTCCTAGGAGATCCCAGGCGCTGCAGACAGAGAACGGAACCTCGCCACACTCAGAATTTCGAAACGCTGCCGAGTGGTTGGGGGAGGTTTGAGACGGCCCTCCACGCAGCTGCCTGGTATCACAGGTGTTCCCTGGCAGTGGGAATTCCGCTAAATAACTCATCTGTCCAGGGGATGGCACTAGATGCTACCTGCATTTAAAGCCCAACGCCCGACTTTCCCCGGCAGCCCGCACTAGGAGACACTCGGGGAAGACTCGCGGAGGGCTCCTAATATATCCCAGGCGCTGCAGACAGAGGACGGAACCTCGCCACACTCAGAATTCCGAAACGCGGCCGATTGGGTGGGGGAGATTTGGGGCCGCCCTCCACGCAGCTGCCTGGTGTCACAGGTGTTCCCTGGCAGGGGGAAATCCGCTAATTACCTCATCTGTCCAGGGGGAGGCACTAGATGCTACCTGCATTTCCAGCCCAACCCCCGTCTTTCCCGGCAGCCCGCACTAGGAGACACTCGGGGAAGACACGCGGAGGGCTCCTAGGAGATCCCAGGCGCTGCAGACAGAGGACGGAACCTCGCCACACTCAGAATTCCGAAACGCGGCCGAGTGGTTGGGGGAGGTTTGGGGCCGCCCTCCACGCAGCTGCCTGGTGTCACAGGTGTTCCCTGGCAGGGGGAATTCCGCTAATTACCTCATCTGTCCAGGGGGAGGCACTAGATGCTACCTACATTTCCAGCAAAACCCCCGCTTTTCCTCTGCAGCCCGCACTAGGAGACACTCGGGGAAGACACGCGGAGGGCTCCTAGGAGATCCCAGGCGCTGCAGACAGAGGACGTAACATCGCCACACTCAGAATTCTGAAACGCGGCCGAGTGGGTGGGGGAGGTTTGGGGCCTACCCACACGCAGCTGCCTGGTGTCACATGTGTTCACTTGGCAGGGGGAATTCCGCTAATTACCTCATCTGTCCAGGGGGAGGCACTAGATGCTACCTGCATTTCCAGCCCAAACCCCGCATTTACACGTCAGCCCGCACTAGGAGACTCTCGGGAAAGACACGCAGAAGGCTCCTAGGAGATCCAAGTCTTTTCAGACAGAGGACGAAACCTCGCCACACTCAGAATTCCGAAACGCAGCCGACTTGTTGGGGGAGGTTTGGGGCCGCCCTCCACGCAGCTGCCTGGTGTCACAGGTGTTCCCTGGCAGTGGGAAGTCCGCTAATTACCTCATCTGTCCAGCGGTAGGCACTAGATGCTACTTGCATTTTCAGCCCAACCCCAGCATTTAGCCCGTCAGCCCGCACTATGAGACACTCGGGGAAGACACGCGGAGGGCTCCTAGGAGATCCCAGGCGCTGCAGATAGAGGACGGAACCTCGCCACACTCAGAAATCCGAAACGCGGCCGAGTGGGCGGGGGAGGTTTGGGGCCGCCCTCCACGCAGCTGCCTGGTGTCACAGGTGTTCCCTGGTAGGGGGAATTCCGCTAATTACCTCATCTGTTCAGGGGATGGCACTAGATGCTACCTGCATTTCCAGACCAACCCCCGCCTTTCCCGGCAACTCGCACTAGGAGAAACTCGGGGAAGAAACGTGGAGGGCTCCTAGGAAATCCCAGGCGCTGCAGACAGAGGACGGAACCTCGCCACATTCAGAATTCCGGAACGCGACCGAGTGGTTGGGGTAGGTTCGGGGCCGCCCTCCACGCAGCTACCTGGTGTCACAGGTGTTCACTGGCAGGGGGAAGTCCGCTAATTACCTGATCTGTCCAGGGGGAGGCACTTGATGCTACCTGCATTTCCAGCCCAACCCTCACCTTTCCCCGGCAGTCCGCACTAGGAGACACTCGGGGAAGACACGCGGAGGGCTCCTAGGAGATCCCAGTCGCTGCAGACAGAGGACGGAACCTCGCCACACTTAGAAATCCGAAACGCGGCCGAGTGGTTGATGGAGGATTCGGGCCGTCCTCCACGCAGCTACCTGGTGTCACAGGTGTTCCCTGGCAGTGGGAATTCCGCTAATTATCTCATCTGTCCAGGGGGAGGCACTAGATGCTACCTGCATTTCCAGCACAACCCCCGAATTTCCCCGGCAGCCCGCACTAGGAGACACATGGGGAAGACACACGGAGGGCTCCTAAGAGATCCCAGGCGCTGCAGACAGAGGACGGAACCTCGCCACACTCAGAATTCCGAAACCCGGCCGAGTGGGTGGGGGAGTATTGGGGCCGCATTCCACGCAGCTGCCTGTTGTCACAGGTGTTCCCTGGCAGGGTGAATTCCGCTAAATTCCTAATCTGTCCAGGGGGAGGCACTAGATGCTACCTGCATTTCCAGCCAAACCCTCGCCTTTCCCCGGCAGCCCGCACTAGGATACACTCGAAGAAGACTCGCGGAAGGCTCCTAGGAGATCCCAGGCGCTGCAGACAGAGGACGGAACCTCGCCACACTCAGAATTCCGAAACGCGGCCGAGTGGTAAGGGGAGGTTTGGGGCCGCTCTCCACGAAGCTGCCTGGTGTCACAGGTGTTCCCTGGCAGGGGGAATTCCGCTAATTTCCTCATCAGTCCAGGGGGAGGCACTAGATGCTACCTGCATTTCCAGCAAAACCCCCGTCTTTCCCCGGCAGCCCGCACTAGGAGACACTCGGGGAAGACACGCGGAGGGCTCCTAGGAGATCCCAGGCGCTGCAGACAGAGGGCGGATCCTCGTCACACTCAGAATTCCGAAACGCGGCCGAGTGGGTGGGGGAGGTTTGGGGCCTACCCACACGCAGCTGCCTGGTGTCACAGGTGTTCACTGGCAGGGGGAAGTCTGCTAATTACCTCATTTGTCCAGGGGGAGGCACTAGATGCTACCTGCATTTCCAGCCCAACCCCCGCATTTCTCCGGCAGCCCGCAGTAGGAGACACTCGGGGAAGACACGCGGAGGGCTCCTCGGAAATCCCAGGCGCTGCAGACAGAGGACGGAACCTCGCCACACTCAGAATTCCGAAACGCGGCCGAGTGGGTGGGGGAGTATTGGGGCCGACTTCCACGCAGCTGCCTGGTGTCACAGGTGTTCCCTGGCAGGGTGAATTCCGCTAAATTCCTCATTTGTCCAGGGGGAGGCACTAGATGCTACCTGCATTTCCAGCCCAACTCCCGCCTTTCCCCGGCAGCCCGCACTAGGAGACACTCGGGGAAGACACGCGGAGGGCTCCTAGGAGATCCCAAGCGCTGCAGACAGAGAACGGAACCTCGCCACACTCAGAATTTCGAAACGCTGCCGAGTGGTTGGGGGAGGTTTGAGACGGCCCTCCACGCAGCTGCCTGGTGTCACAGGTGTTCCCTGGCAGTGGGAATTCCGCTAAATAACTCATCTGTCCAGGGGATGGCACTAGATGCTACCTGCATTTCCAGCCCAACGCCCGACTTTCCCCGGCAGCCCGCACTAGGAGACACTCGGGGAAGTCACGCGGAGGGCTCCTAATATATCCCAGGCGCAGCAGACAGAGGACGGAACCTCGCCACACTCAGAATTCCGAAACGCGCCCGAGTGGGTGGGGGAGATTTGGGGCCGCCCTCCACGAATCTGCCTGGTGTTCACAGGTGTTCACTGGCTGGGGAATTCCGCTAAATACCTCATCTGTCCAGGGGGAGGCACTAGATGCTACCTGCATTTCCAGCCCAATCCCCGCATTTCCCCGTCAGCCCTTACTATGAGACACTCGTGGAAGACATGCGGAGGGCTCCTAGTAGATCCTAGGCGCTGCAGACAGAGGACGGAACCTCAACACACTCAGAATTCCGGAACGTAGCAGAGTGGGTGGGGGGGTTTGGGGCTGCCCCCCACGCAGCTGCCTGTTGTCACAGGTGTTCCCTTGCAGGGGGAATTCCGCTAAATACCTCATCTGTCCAGGGGGAGGCACTAGATGCTACCTGCATTTCCAGCCCAATCCCCGCATTTCCCCGTCAGCCCGTACTATGAGACACTCGTGGAAGACACGCGGAGGGCTCCTAGGATATCCCAGGCACTGCAGACAGAGGACGGAACCTCGCCACACTCAGAATTCCGAAACGCGGACGAGTGGGTGGGGGAGGATTGGGGCCGCCCTCCACGAAGCTGCCTGGTGTCACAGGTGTTCCCTGGCAGGGGGAAGTCCGCTAATTACCTCATTTATACAGGGGGAGGCACTAGATGCTACCTGCATTTCCAGCCCAACCCCCGTCTTTCCCCAGCAACTCGCACTAGGAGACACTCGGGGAAGACACGCGGAGGGCTCCTAAGTTATCCCAGGCGCTGCAGACATAGGACGGAACCTCGCCACACTCAGAATTCCGAAACGCGGCCGAGTGGGAGGGGGAGGTTTGGGGCCGACCCCCACGCAACTGCCTTATTTCACAGGTGTTCACTTGCTGGGGAATTCCGCTAATTACCTCATCTGTCCAGGGGGAGGCTCTAGATGCTACCTGCATTTCCAGCCCAACCCCCGCCTTTCCCCGAGAGCCCGCACTAGGAGACACTCGGGGAAGACACGCGGAGGGCTCCTAGGAGATCCCAGGCGCTGCAGACAGAGAACGGAACCTCGCCACACTCAGAATTTCGAAACGCTGCCGAGTGGTTGGGGGAGGTTTGAGACGGCCCTCCACGCAGCTGCCTGGTATCACAGGTGTTCCCTGGCAGTGGGAATTCCGCTAAATAACTCATCTGTCCAGGGGATGGCACTAGATGCTACCTGCATTTAAAGCCCAACGCCCGACTTTCCCCGGCAGCCCGCACTAGGAGACACTCGGGGAAGACTCGCGGAGGGCTCCTAATATATCCCAGGCGCTGCAGACAGAGGACGGAACCTCGCCACACTCAGAATTCCGAAACGCGGCCGATTGGGTGGGGGAGATTTGGGGCCTCCCTCCACGAATCTGCCTGGAGTCACAGGTGTTCCCTTGCATGGGGAATTCCGCTAATTACCTCATCTGTCCAGGGGGAGGCTCTAGATGCTACCTGCATTTCCAGCAAAACCCCCGCATTTCCTCGGCAGCCCGCACTAGTAGACACTCGGTGAAGACAAGCGGAGGTCTCCTAGGAGATCCCAGGCGCTGCAGACAGAGGACGGAACCTCGCCACACTCAGAATTCCGAAACGCGGCCGAGTGGGTGGGGGAGTTTTGGGGCCGCACTCCACGCAGCTGCCTGGTGTCACAGGTGTTCCCTGGCAGTGGGAAATCCGCTAATTACCTCATCTGTCCAGGGGGATGCACTAGATGCTACCAGCATTTCCAGACCAACCCCCGACTTTCCCGGCATCCCGCACTTGGAGACACTCGGAGAAGACACGCGGAGGGATCCTAGGAGATCCCAGGCGCTGCAGACAGAGGACGGAACCTCGCCACACTCAGAATTCCGAAACGCGGCCGAGTGGTTGGGGGAGGTTTGGGGCCGCCCTCCACGCAGCTGCCTGGTGTCACAGGTGTTCCCTGGCAGGGGGAATTCCGCTAATTACCTCATCTGTCCAGGGGGAGGCACTAGATGCTACCTACATTTCCAGCAAAACCCCCGCTTTTCCTCTGCAGCCCGCACTAGGAGACACTCGGGGAAGACACGCGGAGGGCTCCTAGGAGATCCCAGGCGCTGCAGACAGAGGACGTAACATCGCCACACTCAGAATTCTGAAACGCGGCCGAGTGGGTGGGGGAGGTTTGGGGCCTACCCACACGCAGCTGCCTGGTGTCACATGTGTTCATTGGCAGGGGGAATTCCGCTAATTACCTCATCTGTCCAGGGGGAGGCACTAGATGCTACCTGCATTTCCAGCCCAAACCCCGCATTTACACGTCAGCCCGCACTAGGAGACTCTCGGGAAAGACACGCAGAAGGCTCCTAGGAGATCCAAGTCTTTTCAGACAGAGGACGAAACCTCGCTACACTCAGAATTCCGAAACGCAGCCGACTTGTTGGGGGAGGTTTGGGGCCGCCCTCCACGCAGCTGCCTGGTGTCACAGGTGTTCCCTGGCAGTGGGAATTCCGCTAAATAACTCATCTGTCCAGGGGATGGCACTAGATGCTACCTGCATTTAAAGCACAACGCCCGACTTTCCCCGGCAGCCCGCACTTGGAGACACTCGGGGAAGACACGCGGAGGGATCCTAGGAGATCCCAGGCGCTGCAGACAGAGGACGGAACCTCGCCACACTCAGAATTCCGAAACGCGGCCGAGTGGTTGGGGGAGGTTTGGGGCCGCCCTCCACGCAGCTGCCTGGTGTCACAGGTGTTCCCTGGCAGGGGGAAATCCGCTAATTACCTCATCTGTCCAGGGGGATGCACTAGATGCTACCAGCATTTCCAGCCCAACCCCCGACTTTCCCGGCATCCCGCACTTGGAGACACTCGGGGAAGACACGCGGAGGGATCCTAGGAGATCCCAGGCGCTGCAGACAGAGGACGGAACCTCGCCACACTCAGAATTCCGAAACGCGGCCGAGTGGTTGGGGGAGGTTTGGGGCCGCCCTCCACGAAGCTGCCTGGTGTCACAGGTGTTCCCTGGCAGGGGGAATTCCGCTAATTACCTCATCTGTCCAGGGGGAGGCACTAGATGCTACCTACATTTCCAGCAAAACCCCCGCTTTTCCTCTGCAGCCCGCACTAGGAGACACTCGGGGAAGACACGCGGAGGGCTCCTAGGAGATCCCAGGCGCTGCAGACAGAGGACGTAACATCGCCACACTCAGAATTCTGAAACGCGGCCGAGTGGGTGGGGGATGTTTGGGGCCTACCCACACGCAGCTGCCTGGTGTCACATGTGTTCACTGGCAGGGGGAATTCCGCTAATTACCTCATCTGTCCAGGGGGAGGCACTAGATGCTACCTGCATTTCCAGCCCAAACCCCGCATTTACACGTCAGCCCGCACTAGGAGACTCTCGGGAAAGACACGCAGAAGGCTCCTAGGAGATCCAAGTCTTTTCAGACAGAGGACGAAACCTCGCCACACTCAGAATTCCGAAACGCAGCCGACTTGTTGGGGGAGGTTTGGGGCCGCCCTCCACGCAGCTGCCTGGTGTCACAGGTGTTCCCTGGCAGGGGGAAGTCCGCTAATTACCTCATCTGTCCAGCGGTAGGCACTAGATGCTACTTGCATTTTCAGCCCAACCCCAGCATTTAGCCCGTCAGCCCGCACTATGAGACACTCGGGGAAGACACGCGGAGGGCTCCTAGGAGATCCCAGGCGCTGCAGATAGAGGACGGAACCTCGCCACACTCAGAAATCCGAAACGCGGCCGAGTGGGCGGGGGAGGTTTGGGGCCGCCCTCCACGCAGCTGCCTGGTGTCACAGGTGTTCCCTGGCAGTGGGAAATCCGCTAATTACCTCATCTGTCCAGGGGGATGCACTAGATGCTACCAGCATTTCCAGCCCAACCCCCGACTTCCCCGGCATCCCGCACTTGGAGACACTCGGAGAAGACACGCGGAGGGCTCCTAAGTTATCCCAGGCGCTGCAGACATAGGACGGAACCTCGCCACACTCAGAATTCCGAAACGCGGCCGAGTGGGTGGGGGAGGTTTGGGGCCGACCCCCACGCAACTGCCTGATTTCACAGGTGTTCACTGGCTGGGGAATTCCGCTAATTACCTCATCTGTCCAGGGGGAGGCACTAGATGCTACCTGCATTTCCAGCCCAACCCCCGCCTTTCCCCGAGAGCCCGCACTAGGAGACACTCGGGGAAGACACGCGGAGGGCTCCTAGGAGATCCCAGGCGCTGCAGACAGAGAACGGAACCTCGCCACACTCAGAATTCGAAACGCTGCCGAGTGGTTGGGGGAGGTTTGAGACGGCCCTCCACGCAGCTGCCTGGTATCACAGGTGTTCCCTGGCAGTGGGAATTCCGCTAAATAACTCATCTGTCCAGGGGATGGCACTAGATGCTACCTGCATTTAAAGCCCAACGCCCGACTTTCCCCGGCAGCCCGCACTAGGAGACACTCGGGGAAGACTCGCGGAGGGCTCCTAATATATCCCAGGCGCTGCAGACAGAGGACGGAACCTCGCCACACTCAGAATTCCGAAACGCGGCCGATTGGGTGGGGGAGATTTGGGGCCTCCCTCCACGAATCTGCCTGGAGTCACAGGTGTTCCCTTGCATGGGGAATTCCGCTAATTACCTCATCTGTCCAGGGGGAGGCTCTAGATGCTACCTGCATTTCCAGCAAAACCCCCGCATTTCCTCGGCAGCCCGCACTAGTAGACACTCGGTGAAGACAAGCGGAGGTCTCCTAGGAGATCCCAGGCGCTGCAGACAGAGGACGGAACCTCGCCACACTCAGAATTCCGAAACGCGGCCGAGTGGTTGGGGGAGGTTTGGGGCCGCCCTCCACGCAGCTGCCTGGTGTCACAGGTGTTCCCTGGCAGGGGGAATTCCGCTAATTACCTCATCTGTCCAGGGGGAGGCACTAGATGCTACCTACATTTCCAGCAAAACCCCCGCTTTTCCTCTGCAGCCCGCACTAGGAGACACTCGGGGAAGACACGCGGAGGGCTCCTAGGAGATCCCAGGCGCTGCAGACAGAGGACGTAACAT
Organism: Camelus ferus; assembly: GCF_009834535.1. NCBI lineage: Eukaryota > Metazoa > Chordata > Mammalia > Artiodactyla > Camelidae > Camelus > Camelus ferus. Next base: position 28,729 of record NC_045703.1, read on the forward strand.
CGCCACACTCAGAATTCCGAAACGCGGCCGAGTGGGTGGGGGAGTTTTGGGGCCGCACTCCACGCAGCTGCCTGGTGTCACAGGTGTTCCCTGGCAGTGGGAAGTCCGCTAATTACCTCATATGTCCAGGGGGAGGCACTAGATGCTACCTGCATTTCCAGCCCAACCCCCGAATTTCCCCCGCATCTCGCACTAGGAGACACTCGGGGAAGACACGCGGAGGGATCCTAGGAGATCCCAGGCGCTGCAGACAGAGGACGGAACCTCGCCACACTCAGAATTCCGAACCGCGTCCGAGTGGTTGGGGGAGGTTTGGGGCCGCCCTCCACGAAGCTGCCTGGTGTCACAGGTGTTCCCTGGCAGGGGGAATTCCGCTAATTACCTCATCTGTCCAGGGGGAGGCACTAGATGCTACCTGCATTTCCAGCAAAACCCCATCCTTCCCCGGCAGCCCGCAATAGGAGACACTCGGGGAAGACACGCGGAGGGCTCCTAGGAGATCCCAGGCGCTGCAGACAGAGGACAGAACCTCGCCACACTCAGAATTCCGAAACGCGGCCGAGTGGGTGGGGGAGGCTTGGGGCCTACCCCCACGCAGCTGCCTGGTGTCACAGGTGTTCACTGGCAGGGGGAATTCCGCTAATTACCTCATCTGTCCAGGGGGAGGCACTAGATGCTACCTGCATTTCCAGCCCAAACCCCGCCTTTACACGTCAGCCCGCACTAGGAGACTCTCGGGGAAGACACGCAGAAGGCTCCTAGGAGATCCCAGGCGCTGCAGACAGAGGACGAAACCTCGCCACACTCAGAATTCCGAAACGCAGCCGAGTTGTTGGGGGAGGTTTGGGGCCGCCCTCCACGCAGCTGCCTGGTGTCACAGGTGTTCCCTGGCAGGGGGAAGTCCGCTAATTACCTCATCTGTCCAGCGGTAGGCACTAGATGCTACTTGCATTTCCAGCCCAACCCCCGCCTTTCCCCGTCAGCCCGCACTATGAGATACTCGGGGAAGACACGCGGAGGGCTCCTAGGAGATCCCAGGCGCTGCAGTCAGAGGACGGAACCTCGCCACACTCAGAATTCCGAAACGCGTCCGAGTGGGTGGTGGAGGTTTGGGGCCTACCCCCACAGAGCTGCCTGGTTTCACAGGTGTTCACTGGCAGGGGGAAATCCGCTAATTACCTCATTTGTCCAGGGGGAGGCACTAGATGCTACCTGCATTTCCAGCCCAACCCCCGCCTTTCCCCGGCAGCCCGCAATAGGAGACACTAGGGGAAGACAAGCGGAGGGCTCCTAGGAGATCCCAGGCGCTGCAGACAGAGGACGGAAACTCGTCACACTCAGAATACCGAAACGCGGCCGAGTGGGTGTGGGAGATTTGGGGCCGCACTCCACGCATCTGCCAGGTGTCACAGGTGTTCCCTGGCAGTGGGAAGTCCGCTAATTACCTCATATGTCCAGGGGAGGCACTAGATGCTACCTGCATTTCCAGCCCAACCCCCGAATTTCCCCGGCAGCCCGCACTAGGAGTACACTCGGGGAAGACACGCGGAGGGATCCTAGGAGATCCCAGGCGCTGCAGACAGAGGACGGAACCTCGCCACACTCAGAATTCCGAAACGCGGCCGAGTGGGTGGGGGAGGTTGGGGCCGACCTCCCACGCAGCTGCCTGGCTGTCACAGGTGTTCCCTGGCAGGGGGAATCCGCTAATTACCTCATCTGTCCAGGGGGAGGCACTAGATGCTACCTGCATTTCCAGCCAACCCCCGTATTTCCCCAGCAGCCCGCACTAGGAGACACTAGGGGAAGTCACGCGGAGGGCTCCTAGGATATCCCAGGCGCTGCAGACAGAGGACGGAACCTCGCCACACTCAGAATTCCGAAACACGGCCGAGTGGGTGGGGGAGTTTTGGGGCCGCACTCCACGCAGCTGCCTGGTGTCACAGGTGTTCCCTGGCAGTGGGAAATCCGCTAATTACTTCATCTGTCCAGGGGGAGGCACTAGATGCTACCTGCATTTCCAGCCAAACCCTCGCCTTTCCCCGGCAGCCCGCACTAGGATACACTCGGAGAAGACTACGCGGAGGGCTCCTAGGAGATCCCAGCGCTGCAGACAGAGGACGGAACCTCGCCACACTCAGAATTCCGAAACGCGGCCGAGTGGTAGGGGAGGTTTGGCGCCGCTCTCCACGAAGCTGCCTGGTGTCACAGGTGTTCCCTGGCAGGGGGAATTCCGCTAATTACCTCATCAGTCCAGGGGGAGGCACTAGATGCTACCTGCATTTCCAGCAAAACCCCCGCATTTCCCCGGCAGCCCGCACTAGGAGACACTCGGGGAAGACACGCGGAGGGCTCCTAGGAGATCCCAGGCGCTGCAGACAGAGGGACGGATCCTCGTCACACTCAGAATTCCGAAACGCGGCCGAGTGGGTGGGGGAGGTTTGGGGCCTACCCCACGCAGCTGCCTGGTGTCACAGGTGTTCACTGGCAGGGGGAAGTCCTGCTAATTACCTCATTTGTCCAAGGGGAGTCACTAGATGCTACCTGCATTTCCAGCCCAACCCCCGCCTTCTCCGGCAGCCCGCACTAGGAGACACTCGGGGAAGACACGCGGAGGGCTCCTAGGAAATCCCAGGCGCTGCAGACAGAGGACGGAACCTCGCCACACTCAGAATTTCGAAACGCTGCCGAGTGGTTGGGGGAGGTTTGGAGACGGCCCTCCACGCAGCTGCCTGGTGTCACAGGTGTTCCCTGGCAGTGGGAATTCCGCTAAATAACCTCATCTGTCCAGGGGAGGCACTAGATGCTACCTGCATTTAAAGCCCAACGCCCCGACTTTCCCCGGCAGCCCGCACTATGGAGACACTCGGGGAAGACACGCGGAGGGATCCTAGGAGATCCCAGGCGCTGCAGACAGAGGACGGAACCTCGCCACACTCAGAATTCCGAAACGCGGCCGAGTGGGTGGGGGAGGTTTGGGGCCGCCCTCCACGCAGCTGCCTGGTGTCACAGGTGTTCCCTTGCAGGGGGAAGTACGCTAACTACCTCATAAGTCCAGGGGGATGCACTAGATGCTACCAGCATTTCCAGGCCAACCCCCAACTTTCTCCGGCAGCCCGCACTAGGAAACACTCGGCAAGACACGCGGAGTGCTCCTAGGAGATCCCAGGCGCTGCAGACAGAGGACGGAACCTCCCCACACTCAGAATTCCGGAACGCGGCCGAGTGGGTGGGGGAGGAATGGGGCCCCCCTCCACGGAGCTGCCAGGTGTCACAGGTGTTCCCTGGCAGGGGGAATTCCGCTAATTACCTCATCTGTCCAGGGGGAGGCACTAGATGCTACCTAGCATTTCCAGCCAAAACCCCCGCTTTCCCTCTGCAGCCCGCACTAGGAGACACTCGGGGAAGACACGCGGAGGGCTCCTAGGAGATCCCAGGCGCTGCAGACAGAGGACGTAACATCGCCACACTCAGAATTCTGAACGCGGCCGAGTGGGTGGGGGAGGTTTGGGGCCTACCCTCCACGCAGCTGCCTGGTGTCACATGTGTTCCCTGGCAGGGGGAATTCCGCTAATTACCTCATCTGTCCAGGGGGAGGCACTAGATGCTACCTGCATTTCCAGCCCAAACCCCGCATTTACCCGTCAGCCCGCACTAGGAGACTACTCGGGAAGACACGCGGAAGGCTCCTAGGAGATCCAAGTCTCTGCAGACAGAGGACGAACCTCGCCACACTCAGAATTCCGAAACGCGGCCGATGTTGGAGGGAGGTTTGGGGCCGCCCTCCACGCAGCTGCCTGGTGTCACAGGTGTTCCCTGGCAGGGGAAGTCCGCTAATTACCTCATCTGTCCAGGGTAGGCTCTAGATGCTACCTGCATTTTCCAGCCCAACCCCGCCTTTCCCCGTCAGCCCGCACTAGGAGACACTCGGGGAAGACACGCGGAGGGCTCCTAGGAGATCCCAGGCGCTGCAGACAGAGGACGGAACCTCGCCACACTCAGAATTCCGAAACGCGGCCGAGTGGGTGGGGGAGTTTTGGGGCCGCCCTCCACGCAGCTGCCTGGTGTCACAGGTGTTCCCTGGCAGGGGGAAGTCCGCTAATTTCCTCATCTGTTCAGGGGATGGCACTAGATGCTACCTGCATTTCCAGGCCAACCCCCGCTTTTCCCCGGCAGCCCGCACAAGGAGAAACTCGGGGAAGACACGCGGAGGGCTCCTAGGAGATCCCAGGCGCTTGCAGACAGAGGACGGAACCTCGCCACACTCAGAATTCCGAAACGCGGCCGAGTGGGTGGGGGAGATTTGGGGCCGCCCTCCACGCAGCTGCCTGGTGTCACAGGTTTTCCCTGGCAGGGGGAAGTCCGCTAATTAACCTATCTGTCCAGGGGAGGCACTAGATGCTACCTGCATTTCCAGCCCAACCCCGCCTTTCCCCGGCAGCCCGCACTAGGAGACACTCGGGGAAGACACGCGGAGGGCTCCTAGGAGATCCCAGGTCGCTGCAGACAGAGGACGGAACCTCGCCACACTCAGAATTCGAAACGCGGCCGAGTGGGTTGATGGAGGATTTGGGGCCGCCCTCCACGCAGCTGACCTGGTGTCACAGGTGTTCCCTGGCAGGGGAATTCCGCTAATTACCTCATCTGTCCAGGGGGAGGCACTAGATGCTACCTGCATTTCCAGCCAAACCCCCGCATTTCCCCGTCAGCCCGCACTAGGAGACACTCGGGGAAGACACACGGAGGGCTCCTAGGAGATCCCAGGCGCTGCAGACAGAGGACGGAACCTCGCCACACTCAGAATTCCGAACGCGGCCGAGTGGGTGGGGGAGGTATTGGGGCCGCCATCCACGCAGCTGCCTGTGTCACAGGTGTTCCCTGGCAGGGTGAATCCGCTAAATACCTCATCTGTCCAGGGGGAGGCACTAGATGCTACCTGCATTTCCAGCCCAACCCCGCCTTTCCCCGGCAGCCCGCACTAGGAGACACTCGGGAAGACACGCGGAGGGCTCCTAGGAGATCCCAGGCGCTGCAGACAGAGGACGGAACCTCGCCACACTCAGAATCCGAAACGTGGCCGAGTGGGTAGGGGGAGGTTTTGGGGCGCCTCCACGAAGCGCCTGGTTTCACAGGTGTTCCCCTGGCAGGGGGAAATCCGCTAATTACCTCATCTGTCCAGGGGGGAGGCACTAGATGCTACCTGCATTTCCAGCCCAACCCCCAGCCTTCCCCGGCAGCCGCACTAGGAGACACTCGGGAGAAGACACGCGGAGGGCTCCTAGGAGTATCCCAGGCGCTGCAGACAGAGGACGGACCTCGCCACCACTCAGAATTCCGAAACGCGGCCGAGTGGGTGGGGAGGTTTGGGCATGACCCCCACGCAGAACTGCCTGGTGTCACAGGGTGTTCACTGGCAGGGGGAAGTCTGATAATACCTCATTTGTCCCCAGGGGGAGGCACAGATGCTACCTGCATTCCAGCACCAACCCCCGCATTTCTCCGGCAGCCCGCAGTAGGAGACACTCGGGGAAGGACACGCGGAGGGCTCCTCGGAAACAGGCGTGCAGCAGAGGACGGAACCTCGCCCACACTCAGAATTCCGAAACGCCGGCCGAGTGGGGGGGGAGTATGGGGCCGATTCCACGCAGCGCCTGTGTCACAGGTGTTCCCTGGCAGGGTGAATTCCGCTAAATTCCTCATTTGTCCAGGGGGAGGCACTAGATGCTACCTGCATTTCCAGCCCAAACTCCCGCCTTTCCCGGCAGCCCGCACTAGGAGACACTCGGGGAAGACACGCGGAGGGCTCCTAGGAGATCCAAGCGCTGCAGACAGAGAACGGAACTCGCCACACTCAGAATTTCGAAACGCTGCCGAGTGGTGGGGGAGGTTTGAGACGGCCCTCCACGCAGCTGCCTGGTGTCACAGGTGTTCCCTGGCAGTGGGAATTCCGCTAAATAACTCATCTGTCCAGGGGATGGCACTAGATGCTACCTGCATTTCCAGCCCAACGCCCGACTTTCCCCGGCAGCCCGCACTAGGAGAACTCGGGGAAGTCACGCGGAGGGCTCCTAATATATCCCAGGCGCAGCAGACAGAGGACGGAACCTCGCCACACTCAGAATTCCGAAACGCGCCCGAGTGGGTGGGGGAGATTTGGGGCCGCCCTCCACGAATCTGCCTGGTGTTCACAGGTGTTCACTGGCTGGGAATTCCGCTAAATACCTCATCTGTCCAGGGGGAGGCACTAGATGCTACCTGCATTTCCAGCCCAATCCCCGCATTCCCCGTCAGCCCGTACTATGAGACACTCGTGGAAGACATGCGGAGGGCTCCTAGTAGATCCTAGGCGCTGCAGACAGAGGACGGAACCTCAACACACTCAGAATTCCGGAACGTAGCAGAGTGGGTGGGTGGGTTTGGGGCTGCCCCCACGCAGCTGCCTGTTGTCACAGGTGTTCCTTTGCAGGGGGAATTCCGCTAAATACCTCATCTGTCCAGGGGGAGGCACTAGATGCTACCTGCATTTCCAGCCCAATCCCCGCATTTCCCCGTCAGCCCGTACTATGAGACACTCGTGGAAGACACGCGGAGGGCTCCTAGGATATCCAGCACTGCAGACAGAGGACGGAACCTCGCCACACTCAGAATTCCGAAACGCGGACGAGTGGGGGGGGAGGATTGGGGCCGCCCTCCACGAAGCTGCCTGGTGTCACAGGTGTTCCCTGGCAGGGGGAAGTCCGCTAATTACCTCATTTATACAGGGGGAGGCACTAGATGCTACCTGCATTTCCAGCCCAACCCCCGTCTTTCCCCAGCAACTCGCACTAGGAGACACTCGGGGAAGACACGCGGAGGGCTCCTAAGTTATCCCAGGCGCTGCAGAATAGGACGGAACCTCGCCACACTCAGAATTCCGAAACGCGGCGAGTGGAGGGGGAGGTTTGGGGCCGACCCCCACGCAAACTGCCTTATTTCACAGGTGTTCACTTGCTGGGAATTCCGCTAATTACCTCATCTGTCCAGGGGGAGGCTCTAGATGCTACCTGCATTTCCAGCCCAACCCCCGCCTTTCCCCGAGAGCCCGCACTAGGAGACACTCGGGGAAGACACGCGGAGGGCTCCTAGGAGATCCCAGGCGCTGCAGACAGAGAACGGAACCTCGCCACACTCAGAATTTCGAAACGCTGCCGAGTGGTGGGGGAGGTTTGAGACGGCCTCCACGCAGCTGCCTGGTGTCACAGGTGTTCCCTGGCAGGGGAATTCCGCTAAATAACTCATCTGTCCAGGGGATGGCACTAGATGCTACCTGCATTTAAAGCCCAACGCCCGACTTTCCCCGGCAGCCCGCACTAGGAGACACTCGGGGAAGACTCGCGGAGGGCTCCATAG
>NC_045703.1:36214-166486 GCF_009834535.1 Camelus ferus
GAGGATTGGAGCCGCCCTCCATGAAGCTGCCTGTTGTCACAGCTGTTCCCTGTCAGGGGAAGTCCGCTAATTACCTCCCTGTTCAAGGGTGAGGCACTAGATGCTACCTGCATTTCCAGGCCAACCCCCCACTTTTCCCCGGCAGCCCGCACTAGGAGACACTCGGGGAAGACACGCGGAGGGATCCTTACGAGTTCCCAGGCGCTGCAGACAGAGGACGGAACCTCCCCACACTCAGAATTAGGGTATAGTAGGAGTGGTTTGGGGATGTTTGGGGGCACCCTCCATGCAGCTGCCTGGTGTCACAGCTGTTCCCTGGCAGGGGGAAGTCCGCTAAATACCTCCCCTGTCCAGGTGGAGGGCACTACGATTTTCCTGCATTTCCAGACCAATCCCCGACTTTCAACGTCAGGCCCGCCCAAGGAGACACTCAGGGAAGACACGCGGAGGGCTCCTAGGTGATCCAAAAGCTGCAGACAGAAGACGGAACCTCCCCACACTCAGAATTAGGGAATAAGTAGGAGTGGTTTGGGATGTTTGGGGGCGCCCTCCACGCAGCTGCCTGTGTCACAGCTGTTCCCTGGCAGGGGGAAGTCCGCTAATTACCTCCCCCGTACAGGGGGAGGCACTACATGCTACCTGCATTTCCAGCCAAACCCCCGACTTTCTCCGGCAGCCCACACTAGAGACACTCGGGGAAGACAAGAGGACGGCTCTTAGGAGATCCCAGGCGCTGCAGGCTGAGGACGGAACCTCCAAACACTCAGAATTACGGAACACGTACGAGTGGGTGGGGGAGGTTTGGGGCCGCCTTCCACGAACCTGCCTGTTGTCACAGCTGTTCCCTGTCAGGGGGAAGTTCGCTAAATACCTCCCCTTTCCAGGGGGAGGCACTAGATGCTACCGGCATTTTCCAGCCCAACCCCCGCCTTTCCTCTGCAGCCCGCACTTGGAGACACTCGGGGAAGTCACGCGGAGGGCTACTAGGAGATCCCAGGCGCTGCAGACAGAGGACGGAACCTCCCAACACTCAGAATTCCGGAACGCGGCCGAGTGGGTGGAGGAGAATTGGGGCCGCCCTCCACGTAGCTGCCTGGTGTCAGAACTGTTCCTTGGCATGGGGAAGTCCGCTAAATTCCTCCGCTGTCCAGGGGAAGTTACTACATGCTACCTTATTTCCAGCCAAACCCCCGCATTTCAACTGCAGCCCGCCCTAGGAGACACTCAGGGAAGACATGCGGAGGGCTCCTGGGAGATCCCAGGCGCTGCAGACAGAGGAATGATCCTCGCCACCATCAGAATTCCGGAACACGTCCGAGTGGGTGGGGGAGTTTTTCGGCCCCCCCTCCTGCAGCTGCCTGGTGTCACAGCTGTTCCCTGGCAGGGGGAATTCCGCTAATTACCTCTCCTGTCCAGGGTGAGGCACTACATGCTACCTGCATTTCCAGCCCAACCCCCGCATTTCCCCTGCAGCCTGCATTAGGAGACACTCAGGGAAGACATGCGGAGTGCTCCTACGAAATCCCAGGCGCTGCAGAAAAAGGACGGAACCTCCCCACACTCAGCGTTACAGAACGCGGCCGATTGGGTGGGGGAGGATTGGAGCCGCCCTCCAGGCAGCTGCCTGTTGTCACAGCTGTTCCCTGTCAGGGCTAAGTTCGCTAATTTTCTCCCCCGTCCAGGGTGAGGAACTACATGCTACCTGCATTTCCAGTCCAACCCCCGCCTTTCCCCGGGAGCCCGCACTAGGAGACACTCGGGGAAGACAAGCGGAGGGCACCTAGGAGATCCCAGTGGCTGCAAACTTAGGACGGAACCTCCCCAACTCAGAAATCCGGAACGCGGCCGAGTGGGTGGTGGAGGTTTGGGGCCGCCCTCCACGCACCTGCCTTGTGTCAGAGCTGTTCCCTGTAAGGGGGAAGTCCGTTAATTACCTCCCCTGTTCAGGGGGAGGCACTAGATGCTACCTACAATTCCAGCCCAAACCCCGCATTTCCCCGGCAGCCCGCACTAGAAAACACTCAGGGAAGTCACGCGGAAGGCTGCTAGGAGATCCCAAGAGCTGCAGACTGAGGAAGGAACCTCCCCACACTCAGAATTATGGAATAAGTAGGAGTGGTTTGGGGAGGTTTGGGGGCGCCCTCCACGCAGCTGCCTGGTGTCACAGGTTTTCCCTGGCAGGGGGAAGTCCACTAATTACCTCATCAGTCCAGGGGAAGCACTAGATGCTACCTGCATTACCAGCACAACCCCCGCCTTTCCCCGGCAGCCCGCACTAGGAAACAATCGGGGAAGACACGCGGAGGGCTCCTAGGAGATCCCAGGCGCTGCAGACAGAAGACGGAAACTCCCCACCCTCAGAATTCTGGAACCCGGCCGAGTGGGTGGGGGATGTTTGGGGCCGCACCCCACGAACCTGCCTGGAGTCACAGGTGTTCCCTGGCAGGGGGAAGTCCGCTATTTACCTCATCAGTCCAGGGGGAGGCACTAGATGCTACCTGCATATCCAGCCCAACACCCACATTTCCGCGGCAGCCCACAATAAGAGACACTCGGGGAAGACACGCGGAGGGATCCTAGGTGATCCCAGGCTCTGCAGACAGAGGACGGAACCTCCCCACATTCAGAGTTACGGATCGCGGCCGATTGGGTTGGGGAGGATTGGAGCCGCCATCCAGGCAGCTGCCTGTTGTCACAGCTGTTCCCTGTCAGGGGGAAGTCCGCTAATTTCCTCCCCTGTCCAGGGTGAGGCACTAGATGCTACCTACATTTCCAGGCCAACCCCCACTTTTCCCCGGCAGCCCGCACTAGGAGACACTCGGGGAAGACACGCGGAGGGATCCTAGGAGATCCCAGGCGCTGCAGACAGAGGACGGAACCTCCCCACACTCAGAATTAGGGTATAAGTAGGAGTGGATTGGGGAGGTTTGGGGGAGCCCTCCACGCAGCTGCCTGGTGTCACAGTTGTTCCCTGGCAGGGGGAATTCCGCTAAAAACCTCCCCTGTCCAGGGGGAGGCACTACGAGTTTCCTGCATTTCCAGACCAATCCCCGACTTTCCCCAGCAGCCCGCACTAAGAGCCACTCGGGTAAGACACGCGGAGGGCTCCTAGGAGATCCCAGGCGCTGCAGACGGAGGACGGAACCTCCCCACACTCAGAATTCTGGAACGCGACCGAGTGGGTGGGGGAGGTTTGGGACCGCCATCCACTAAGCTGCCTGGTGTCACAACTGTTCCCTGGCAGGGGGAATTCCGCTAATTACCTCCCAAATCCAGGGGGAGGCACAACATGCTACGTGCATTTCCAGCCAAAACCCCGCCATTCCCCGGCAGCCCACACTATAGACACTCGGGAAAGACACGCGGAAGTCTCTTAGGAGATCCCAGGTGCTGCAGGCAGAGGACGGAACCTCCACACACTCAGAATTACGGGACACGTACGAGTGGGTTGGGGAAGTTTTGGGCGCCCTCCACGCAGCTGCCTGGTGTCACAGCTGTTCCCTGGCAGGGGGAAGTCCGCTAATTACCTCCCTTGTACAGGGGGTGGCAATACATGGCTCCTGCATTTACAGCCTAACCCCCGCATTTCAAAGGCAGCCCGCACTAGAGACACTCGGGGAAGACAAACGGAGGGCTCCTAGTTGATCCCAGGCGCTGCAGACAAAGGACGGAACATCCCCACATTCAGAGTTACGGATCGCGGCCTATTGGGTGGGGGAGGATTGGAGCCGCCCTCCATGAAGCTGCCTGTTGTCACAGCTGTTCCCTGTCAGGGGGAAGTCCGCTAATTACCTCCCCTGTCAAGGGTGAGGCACTAGATGCTACCTGCATTTCCAGGCCAACCCCCACTTTTCCCCGGCAGCCCGCACTAGGAGACACTCGGGGAAGACACGCGGAGGGATCCTAAGAGTTCCCAGGCGCTGCAGACAGAGGACGGAACCTCCCCACACTCAGAATTAGGGTATAGTAGGAGTGGTTTGGGGATGTTTGGGGGCACCCTCCATGCAGCTGCCTGGTGTCACAGCTGTTCCCTGGCAGGGGGAAGTCCGCTAAATACCTCCCCTGTCCAGGTGGAGGCACTACGATTTTCCTGCATTTCCAGACCAATCCCCGACTTTCAACGTCAGCCCGCCCAAGGAGACACTCAGGGAAGACACGCGGAGGGCTCCTAGGTGATCCAAAAAGCTGCAGACAGAAGACGGAACCTCCCCACACTCAGAATTAGGGAATAAGTAGGAGTGGTTTGGGGATGTTTGGGGGCGCCCTCCACGCAGCTGCCTGGTGTCACAGCTGTTCCCTGGCAGGGGGAAGTCCGCTAATTACCTCCCCAGTACAGGGGGAGGCACTACATGCTACCTGCATTTCCAGCCAAACCCCCGACTTTCTCCGGCAGCCCACACTAGAGACACTCGGGGAAGACAAGAGGACGGCTCTTAGGAGATCCCAGGCGCTGCAGGCTGAGGACGGAACCTCCAAACACTCAGAATTACGGAACACGTACGAGTGGGTGGGGGAGGTTTGGGGCCGCCTTCCACGAACCTGCCTGTTGTCACAGCTGTTCCCTGTCAGGGGGAAGTTCGCTAAATACCTCCCCTTTCCAGGGGGAGGCACTAGATGCTACCGGCATTTCCAGCCCAACCCCCGCCTTTCCTCTGCAGCCCGCACTTGGAGACACTCGGGGAAGTCACGCGGAGGGCTACTAGGAGATCCCAGGCGCTGCAGACAGAGGACGGAACCTCCCAACACTCAGAATTCCGGAACGCGGCCGAGTGGGTGGAGGAGAATTGGGGCCGCCCTCCATGTAGCTGCCTGGTGTCAGAACTGTTCCTTGGCATGGGGAAGTCCGCTAAATTCCTCCGCTGTCCAGGGGAAGTTACTACATGCTACCTTATTTCCAGCCAAACCCCCGCATTTCAACTGCAGCCCGCCCTAGGAGACACTCAGGGAAGACATGCGGAGGGCTCCTGGGAGATCCCAGGCGCTGCAGACAGAGGAATGATCCTCGCCACCATCAGAATTCCGGAACACGTCCGAGTGGGTGGGGGAGTTTTTCGGCCCCCCTCCTGCAGCTGCCTGGTGTCACAGCTGTTCCCTGGCAGGGGGAATTCCGCTAATTACCTCCCCAGTCCAGGGTGAGGCACTACATGCTAACTGCATTTCCAGCCCAACCCCCGCATTTCCCCTTCAGCCTGCATTAGGAGACACTCAGGGAAGACATGCGGAGTGCTCCTAGGAAATCCCAGGCGCTGCAGAAAAAGGACGGAACCTCCCCACACTCAGCGTTACAGAACGCGGCCGATTGGGTGGGGGAGGATTGGAGCCGCCCTCCAGGCAGCTGCCTGTTGTCACAGCTGTTCCCTGTCAGGGCTAAGTTCGCTAATTTTCTCCCCCGTCCAGGGTGAGGAACTACATGCTACCTGCATTTCCAGTCCAACCCCCGCCTTTCCCCGGGAGCCCGCACTAGGAGACACTCGGGGAAGACACGCGGAGGGCACCTAGGAGATCCCAGTGGCTGCAAACTTAGGACGGAACCTCCCCAACTCAGAAATCCGGAACGCGGCCGAGTGGGTGGTGGAGGTTTGGGGCCGCCCTCCACGCACCTGCCTTGTGTCAGAGCTGTTCCCTGTAAGGGGGAAGTCCGTTAATTACCTCCCCTGTTCAGGGGGAGGCACTAGATGCTACCTACAATTCCAGCCCAAACCCCGCATTTCCCCGGCAGCCCGCACTAGAAAACACTCAGGGAAGTCACGAGGAAGGCTGCTAGGAGATCCCAAGAGCTGCAGACTGAGGAAGGAACCTCCCCACACTCAGAATTACGGAATAAGTAGGAGTGGTTTGGGGAGGTTTGGGGGCGCCCTCCACGCAGCTGCCTGGTGTCACAGGTTTTCCCTGGCAGGGGGAAGTCCACTAATTACCTCATCAGTCCAGGGGAAGCACTAGATGCTACCTGCATTACCAGCACAAACCCCGCCTTTCCCCGGCAGCCCGCACTAGGGAACAATCGGGGAAGACACGCGGAGGGCTCCTAGGAGATCCCAGGCGCTGCAGACAGAAGACGGAAACTCCCCACCCTCAGAATTCTGGAACCCGGCCGAGTGGGTGGGGGATGTTTGGGGCCGCACCCCACGAACCTGCCTGGAGTCACAGGTGTTCCCTAGCAGGGGGAAGTCCGCTAATTACCTCATCTGTCCAGGGGGAGGCACTAGATGCTACCTGCATTTCCAGCCCAACCCCCGCCTTTCCCCGGCAGCCCGCACTAGGAAACAATCGGGGAAGACACGCGGAGGGCTCCTAGTAGATCCCAGGCGCTGCAGACAGAGGACGGCACCTCGCCACACTCAGAATTCCGGAACGCGGCCGAGTGGGAGGGGGAGGATTGGGAACACCCTCCACGCAGCTGCATGGTGTCACAGGTGTTCCCTGGCATGGGGAAGTCCTCTGATTACCTCATCAGTCCAGGGGGAGGCACTAGATGCTACCTGCATTTCCATTCCAACCCCCGCGTTTCCCCGGCAGCCTGCACTAGGAGACACTCGGCAAGACACGCGGAGGGCTCCTAGGAGATCCCAGTCGCTGCAGACATAGGACGGAATCTACCCACACTCAGAATTCTGGAACGCAGCCGAGTGGGTGGGGGAGGTTTGGGACCGACCTCCACGCAGCTGCCTGGTGTCACAGGTGTTCCTTGGCAGGGGGAAGTCCGCTAATTACCTCATTTGTCCAGGGGGAGGCACTAGATGCTACCTGAATTTCCAGCCCAACCCCCGCATTTCCGCGGCAGCCCGCACTAGGAGACACTCGGGGAAGACACGTGGAGTGCTCCTAGGAGATCCCAGTCGCGGCAGAGAGTGGACGGAACCTCGCCACACTCAGAATTCCGGAACGCGGCCGAGTGGGTGGGGAAGTTTGGGGCCACCCACCACGCAGCTGCCTGGAGTCACAGGTTTTCCCTGGCAGGGGGAATTCCGCTAATTACCTGATCTGTCCAGGGGGAGGCACTAGATGCTACCTGCATTTCCAGCCCAAATCCCGCATTTTCCCGGGAGCCCGCACTAGGACACACTCGGGGAAGACACGTGGAGGGCTCCTAGTAGATCACAGGCGCTGCAGACAGAAGACGGAAACTCCCAAACCTCAGAATTCTGGAACCCGGCCGAGTGGGTGGGGGAAGTTTGGAGCCGCCCCTCCACGGACCTGCCTGGAGTCACAGGTGTTCACTGGCAGGGGGAAGTCCGCTAATTACCTCATCTGTCCAGGGGGAGGCACTATAAGCTACCTGCATTTCCAGCCCAACCCCCGCCTTTCCCCGGCAGCCCTCAATAGGGGACACTCGGGGAAGACACGCGGAGGGCTCCTAGGAGATCCCAGGCGCTGCAGACAGAGGACGGCACCTCGCCACACTCAGAATTCCGGAACGCGGCCGAGTGGGTGGGGGAATATTGGGTCCGCCCTGCACGCAGCTGCCTTGTGTAACAGGTTTTCCCTGGCAGGGGGAAGTCCACTATTTTCCTCATCAGTCCAGGGGGAATCACTAGATGCTTCCTGTATTTCCAGCCCAACCCCCGCCTTTCCCCCGCAGCCCGCACTACGAAACACTCCGGGAAGTCAAGCGGAGGGCCCCTAGGAGATCCCAGGCGCTGCAGACAGAGGAAGGAACCTCGCAACACCCAGAATTCCGGAACGCGACCGAATGTGTGGGGGAGGTTTGCGGCCGACCACCTCGAAGCTGCCTGTTGTCACAGGTGTTCCCTTGCAGGGGGATGTCCGCTAATTACCTGACCTGTCCAGGGGGAGGCACAAGATGCTACCTGCATTTCCAGCCCAAACCCCCCCTTTCCCTGGCAGCACGTCTAGGAGACACTAGGGGAAGACACGCGGAGGGCTCCTAGGAGATCCCAGGCGCTGCAGACAGAGGACGGCACCTCGCCACACTCAGAATTCCGAAACTCGGCAAGTGGGTGGGGGAGATTTGGGGCCGCCATCCTCGCAGCTGCCTTGTGTCACAGGTGTTCCCTGGCAGGGGGAAGTCCGCTATTTACCTCATCAGTCCAGGGGGAGGCAGTAGATGCTACCTGCATATCCAGCCCAACACCCACATTTCCGCGGCAGCCCACAATAAGAGACAATCAGGGAAGACACGCGGAGGGCTCCTAGGTGATCCCAGGCTCTGCAGACAGAGGACGGAACCTCCCCACATTCAGAGTTACGGATCGCGGCCGATTGGGTGGGGGAGGATTGGAGCCGCCATCCAGGCAGCTGCCTGTTGTCACAGCTGTTCCCTGTCAGGGGGAAGTCCGCTAATTTCCTCCCCTGTCCAGGGTGAGGCACTAGATGCTACCTGCATTTCCAGGCCAACCCCCACTTTTCCCCGGCAGCCCGCACTAGGAGACACTCGGGGAAGACACGCGGAGGAATCCTAGGAGATCCCAGGCGCTGCAGACAGAGGACGGAACCTCCCCACACTCAGAATTAGGGTATAAGTAGGAGTGGATTGGGGAGGTTTGGGGGCGCCCTCCACGCAGCTGCCTGGTGTCACAGCTGTTCCCTGGCAGGGGGAATTCCGCTAAATACCTCCCCTGTCCAGGGGGAGGCACTACGAGTTTCCTGCATTTCCAGACAAATCCCCGACTTTCCCCCCGCAGCCCGCACTAAGAGCCACTCGGGTAAGACACGCGGAGGGCTCCTAGGAGATCCCAGGCACTGCAGACGGAGGACGGAACCTCCCCACACTCAGAATTCTGGAACGCGACCGAGTGGGTGGGGGAGGTTTGGGACCGCCATCCACTCAGCTGCCTGGTGTCACAACTGTTCCCTGGCAGGGGGAATTCCGCTAATTACCTCCCAAATCCAGGGGGAGGCACAACATGCTACGTGCATTTCCAGCCAAAACCCCGCCATTCCCCGGCAGCCCACACTATAGACACTCGGGAAAGACACGCGGAAGGCTCTTAGGAGATCCCAGGTGCTGCAGGCAGAGGACGGAACCTCCACACACTCAGAATTACGGGACACGTACGAGTGGGTTGGGGAAGTTTTGGGCGCCCTCCACGCAGCTGCCTGGTGTCACAGCTGTTCCCTGGCAGGGGGAAGTCCGCTAATTACCTCCCTTGTACAGGGGGTGGCAATACATGGCTCCTGCATTTCCAGCACAACCCCCGCTTTTCCCCGGCAGCCCGCACTAGGACACACTCGGGGAAAACATGCGAAGGGCTCCTAGTAGATCCCACGCGCTGCAGACAGAGGACGGAACCTCCCCACACTCAGAAATCCGGAATGAGTAGGAGAGGTTTGGGGAGGTTTGCGGCCGCCCTCCACGCAGCTGCCTGGTGTCACAGCTGTTCCCTGGCAGGGGGAAGTCCGCTAATTACCTCATCTGTCCAGGGGGAGGCACTACATGCTACCTGCATTTACAGCATAACCCCCGTTTTTCCCAGGCAGCCCGCACTAGAGACACTCGTGGAAGACAAACGGAGGGCTCCTAGGTGATCCCAGGCGCTGCAGACAGAGGACGGAACCTCCCCACACTCAGAATTCCGGAACGCGGCCGAGTGGGTGGAGGAGTATTGGGGCCGCGCTCCACGCAGCTGCCTTGTGTCACAGGTTTTCCCTGGCAGGGGAATTACACTAATTACCTCATAAGTCCAGGGGGAATCACTAGATGCTACCTGCATTTCCAGCCCAACCCCCGCCTTTCCCCCGCAGCCCGCACTACGAAACACTCGGGGAAGACAAGCGGAGGGCCCCTAGGAGATCCCAGGCACTGCAGACAGAGGAAGGAACCTCGCAACACTCAGAATTCCGGAACGCGGCCGAATGGGTAGGGGAGGTTTTGGGCCGACCTCCTCGCAGCTGCTTGTTGTCACAGGTGTTCCCTTGCAGGGGGATGTCCGCTAATTACCTGATCTGTACAGGTGGAGGCACAAGATTCTACCTGCATTTCCAGCACAACCCCCGCCTTTCCCCGGCAGCCCGTCAAGGAGACACTCGGGGAAGACACGTGGAGTTCTCCTAGGAGATCCTAGTCGCGGAAGAGAGAGGACGGAACCTAGCCACACTCATAATTCCGGAACGCGCCCGAGTGGCTGGTGGAGGATTGGGGCCGCCCTCCACGCAGCTGCCTGGTGTCACAGGTGTTCCCTGGCAGGGGGAATTTCGCTAATTACCTCATCAGTCCAGGGGGAGGCACTACATGCTACCTGTATTTCCAGCCCAACGCACACATTTCCCCGGCAGCACGCACTAGGACACACTCGGGGAAGACACGTGGAGGGCCCCTAGGAGATCACAGGCGCTGCAGACAGAGGACGGCACCTCGCCACACTCAGAATTCCGGAACGCGGCCGAGTGGTTGGGGGAGTATTGGGTCCGCCCTCCATGCAGCTGCCTGGTGTCACAGGTTTTCCCTGGCAGGGGGAAGTCCACTAATTACCTCATCAGTCCAGGAGGAGGCACTAGATGCTACCTGCATTACCAGGTAAACCCCCGGCTTTCCCCGGCAGCCCGCACTAGGAAACAATCGGGGAAGTTATGCGGAGGGCTCCTAGGAGATCCCAGGCACTGCAGACAGAAGACGGAAACTCCCAAACCTCAGAATTCTGAAACCCGGCCGAGTGGGTGGGGGAGGTTTGGGGCCGCACTCCACACACCTGCCTGGAGTCACAGGTGTTCCCTGGCAGGGGGAAGTCCGCTAATTACCTCATCTGTCCACGGGTAGGCACTAGAATCTACCTGCATTTCCCGCCCAACCCCCGCCTTTCCCCGGCAGCCCGCAATAGGGGACACTCGTGGAAGACACGCGGAGGGCTCCTAGGAGATCCCAGGCGCTGCAGACAGAGGACGGCACCTCGCCACACTCAGAATTCCAGAACGCGGCCGAGTGGGTGGGGGAATATTGGGTCCGCCCTGCACGCAGCTGCCTTGTGTCACAGGTTTTCCCTGGCAGGGTGAAATCCACTAATTTCCTCATCAGTCCAGGGGGAATCACTAGATGCTACCTGCATTTCCAGCCCAACCCCCGCCTTTCTCCTGCAGCCCGCACTACGAAACACTCCGGGAAGTCAAGCGGAGGGCCCCTAGTAGATCCCAGGCGCTGCAGACAGAGGAAGGAACCTCGCAACACCCAGAATTCCGGAACACGGCCGAATGTGTGGGGGAGGTTTGGGGCCGACCACCTCGATGCCGCCTGTTGTCACAGGTGTTCCCTTACAGGGGGATGTCCGCTAATTACCTGATCTGTCCAGGGGGAGGCACAAGATGCTACCTGCATTTCCAGCCCAACCCCCGCCTTTTCCCGGCAGCACGTCTAGCAGACACTATGGGAAGACACGCGGAGGGCTCCTAGGAGATCCCAGGCGCTGCAGACAGAAGACGGCACCTCGCCACACTCAGAATTCCGGAACTCGGCAAGTGGATGGGGGAGATTTGGGGCAGCCATCCTCGCAGCTGCCTTGTGTCACAGGTGTTCCCTGGCAGGGGGATGTCCGCTATTTACCTCATAAGTCCAGGGGGAGGCACTAGATGCTACCTGCATATCCAGCCCAACACCCACATTTCCGCGGCAGCCCACAATAAGAGACACTCGGGGAAGACACGCGGAGGGCTCCTAGGTGATCCCAGGCTCTGCAGACAGAGGACGGAACCTCCCCACATTCAGAGTTACGGATCGCGGCCGATTGGGTGGGGGAGGATTGGAGCCGCCATCCAGGCAGCTGCCTGTTGTCACAGCTGTTCCCTGTCAGGGGGAAGTCCGCTAATTTCCTCCCCTGTCCAGGGTGAGGCACTAGATGCTACCTGCATTTCCAGGCCAACCCCCACATTTCCCCCGCAGCCCGCACTAGGAGACACTCGGGGAAGTCACGCGGAGGGATCCTAGGAGATCCCACGCGCTGCAGATAGAGGACGGAACCTCCCCACACTCAGAATTAGGGTATAAGTAGGAGTGGATTGGGGAGGTTTGGGGGCGCCCTCCACGCAGCTGCCTGGTGTCAAAGCTGTTCCCTGGCAGGGGGAATTCCGCTAAATATGTCCCCTGTCCAGGGGGAGGCACTACGAGTTTCCAGCATTTCCAGACCAATCCCCGACTTCCTCCGCAGCCCGAACTAAGAGCCACTCGGGTAAAACACGCGGAGGGCTCCTAGGAGATCCCAGACGCTGCAGACGGAGGACGGAACCTCCCCACACTCAGAATTCTGGAACGCGGCCGATTGGGTGGGGGAGGATTGTAGCCGCCCTCCAGGAAACGGCCAGTTGACACAGCTGTTCCCTGTCAGGGGGAAGTCCGCTAATTACCTCCCCTGTCAAGGGTGAGGCACTAGATGCTACCTGCATTTCCAGGCCAACCCCCACTTTTCCCCGGCAGCCCGCACTAGGAGACACTCGGGGAAGACACGCGGAGGGATCCTAAGAGTTCCCAGGCGCTGCAGACAGAGGACGGAACCTCCCCGCACTCAGAATTAGGGTATAAGTAGGGGTGGTTTGGGGATGTTTGGGGGCACCCTCCACGCAGCTGCCTGGTGTCACAGCTGTTCCCTGGCAGGGGGAAGTCCGCTAAATACCTCCCCTGTCCAGGGGGAGGCACTACGATTTTCCTGCATTTCCAGACCAATCCCCGACTTTCAACGTCAGCCCGCCCAAGGAGACACTCGGGGAAGACACGCGGAGGGCTCCTAGGTGATCCCAGGCACTGCAGACAGAAGACGGAACCTCCCCACACTCAGAATTAGGGAATAAGTAGGAGTGGTTTGGGGATGTTTGGGGCCGCTCCCCACGCAGCTGCCTGGTGTCACAGCTGTTCCCTGGCAGGGGGAAGTCCGCTAATTACCTCCCCAGTACAGGGGGAGGCACTACATGCTACCTGCATTTCCAGCCAAACCCCCGCCTTTCCCCGGCAGCCCACACTAGAGACACTCGGGGAAGACACGAGGACGGCTCTTAAGAGATCCCAGGCGCTGCAGGCTGAGGACGGAACCTCCAAACACTCAGAATTACGGAACACGTACGAGTGGTTGGGGGAGGTTTGGGGCCGCCTTCCACGAACCTGCCTGTTGTCACAGCTGTTCCCTGTCAGGGGGAAGTTCGCTAAATACCTCCCCTTTCCAGGGGGAGGCACTAGATGCTACCTGCATTTCCAGCCCAACCCCCGCCTTTCCTCTGCAGCCCGCACTTGGAGACACTCGGGGAAGTCACGCGGAGGGCTACTAGGAGATCCCAGGCGCTGCAGACAGAGGACGGAACCTCCCAACACTCAGAATTCCGGAACGCGGCCGAGTGGGTGGAGGAGAATTGGGGCCGCCCTCCACGTAGCTGCCTGGTGTCAGAACTGTTCCTTGGCATGGGGAAGTCCGCTAAATTCCTCCGCTGTCCAGGGGAAGTTACTACATGCTACCTTATTTCCAGCCAAACCCCCGCATTTCAACTGCAGCCCGCCCTAGTAGACACTCAGGGAACACACGCGGAGGGCTCCTGGGAGATCCCAGGCGCTGCAGACAGAGGACGGATCCTCGCCACGATCAGAATTCCGGAACGCGTCCGAGTGGGTGGGGGAGTTTTTCGGCCCCACTCCTGCAGCTGCCTGGTGTCACAGCTGTTCCCTGGCAGGGGGAATTCCGCTAATTACCTCTCCTGTCTAGGGTGAGGCACTACATGCTACCTGCATTTCCAGCCCAACCCTCGCATTTCCCCTGCAGCCTGCATTAGGAGACACTCAGGGAAGACATGCGGAGTGCTCCTACGAAATCCCAGGCGCTGCAGAAAAAGGACGGAACCTCCCCACACTCAGCGTTACAGAACGCGGCCGATTGGGTGGGGAGGATTGGAGCCGCCCTCCAGGCAGCTGCCTGTTGTCACAGCTGTTCCCTGTCAGGGCTAAGTCCGCTAATTTTCTCCCCTGTCCAGGGTGAGGAACTAGATGCTACCCGAATTTCCAGTCCAACCCCCGCATTTCCCCGGGAGCCCGCACTAGGAGACACTCGGGGAAGACACGCGGAGGGCTCCTAGGAGATCCCAGTGGCTGCAAACTTAGGACGGAACCTCCCCAACTCAGAAATCCGGAACGCGGCCGAGTGGGTGGTGGAGGTTTGGGGCCGCCCTCCACGCACCTGCATTGTGTCACAGCTGTTCCCTGTAAGGGGGAAGTCCGTTAATTACCTCCCCTGTCCAGGGGGAGGCACTAGATGCTACCTACAATTCCAGCCCAAACCCCGCATTTCCCCGGCAGCCCGCACTAGAAAACACTCAGGGAAGTCACGCGGAAGGCTACTTGGAGATCCCAAGAGCTGCAGACTGAGGAAGGAACCTCCGCACACTCAGAATTACGGAATAAGTAGGAGTGGTTTGGGGAGGTTTGGGGGCGCCCTCCACGCAGCTGCCTGGTGTCACAGGTTTTCCCTGGCAGGGGGAAGTCCACTAATTACCTCATCAGTCCAGGGGAAGCACTAGATGCTACCTGCATTACCAGCCCAACCCCCGCCTTTCCCCGGCAGCCCGCACTAGGAAACAATCGGGGAAGACACGCGGAGGGCTCCTAGGAGATCCCAGGCGCTGCAGACAGAAGACGGAAACTCCCCACCCTCAGAATTCTGGAACCCGGCCGAGTGGGTGGGGGATGTTTGGGGCCGCACCCCACGAACCTGCCTGGAGTCACAGGTGTTCCCTAGCAGGGGGAAGTCCGCTAATTACCTCATCTGTCCAGGGGGAGGCACTAGATGCTACCTGCATTTCCAGCCCAACCCCCGCCTTTCCCCGGCATCCCGCAATAAGGGACACTCGGGGAAGACACGCGGAGGGCTCCTAGGAGATCCCAGGCGCTGCAGACAGAGGACGGCACCTCGCCACACTCAGAATTCCGGAACGCGGCCGAGTGGGAGGGGGAGGATTGGGGACACCCTCCACGCAGCTGCATGGTGTCACAGGTGTTCCCTGGCATGGGGAAGTCCTCTGATTACCTCATCAGTCCAGGGGGAGGCACTAGATGCTACCTGCATTTCCATTCCAACCCCCGCCTTTCCCCGGCAGCCTGCACTAGGAGACACTCGGCAAGACACGCGGAGGTCTCCTAGGAGATCCCAGTCGCTGCAGACATAGGACGGAATCTACCCACACTCAGAATTCTGCAACGCAGCCGAGTGGGTGGGGGAGGTTTGGGGCCGACCTCCACGCAGCTGCCTGGTGTCACAGGTGTTCCCTGGCAGGGGGAATTCCGCTAATTATCTCATCAGTCCAGGGGGAGGCACTACATGCTACCTGTATTTCCAGCCCAACGCACACATTTCCCCGGCAGCACGCACTAGGACACACTCGGGGAAGACACGTGGAGGGCTCCTAGGAGATCACAAGCGATGCAGACAGAGGACGGCACCTCGCCACACTCAGAATTCCGGAACACGGCCGAGTGGGTGGGGGAGTATTGGGTCCGCCCTCCACGCAGCTGCCTGGTGTCACAGGTTTTCCCTGGCAGGGGGAAATCCACTAAATACCTCATCAGTCCAGGGGGAGGCACTAGATGCTACCTGCATTACCAGCCAAACCCCCGCATTTCCCCGGCAGCCCGCACTAGGGAACAATCGGGGAAGACACGCGGAGGGCTCCTAGGAGATCCCAGGCACTGCAGACAGAAGACGGAATCTCCCCACCCTCAGAATTCTGGAACCCGGCCGAGTGGGTGGGGGAAGTTTGGAGCCGCCCTCCACGAACCTGCCTGTTGTCACAGATGTTCCCTGGCAGGTGGAAGTCCACTAATTTCCTCATCAGTCCAGGGGGAATCACTAGATGCTACCTGTATTTCCAGCCCAACCCCCGACTTTCCCCCGCAGCCCGCACTACGAAACACTCCGGGAAGACAAGCGGAGGGCCCCTAGTAGATCCCAGGCGCTGCAGACAGAGGAAGGAACCTCGCAACACCTAGAATTCCGGAACGTGGCCGAGTGGGTGGGGGAATATTGGGTCCGACCTCCACGCAGCTGCCTGGTGTCACAGCTGTTCCCTGGCATGGGGAAGTCCGCTAATTACCTCATCTGTCCAGGGGGAGGCACTATAAGCTACCTGCATTTCCAGCCCAACCCCCGCCTTTCCCCGGCAGCCCGCAATAGGGGACACTCGTGGAAGACACGCGGAGGGCTCCTAGGAGATCCCAGGCGCTGCAGAACGAGGACGGCACCTCGCCACACTCAGAATTCCGGAACGCGGCCGAGTGGGTGGGGGAGTATTGGGTCCGACCTGCACGCAGCTGCCTTGTGTCACAGGTTTTCCCTGGCAGGGGGAAGTCCACTAATGTCCTCATCAGTCCAGGGGGAATCACTAGATGCTACCTGTATTTCCAGCCCAACCCCCGCCTTTCCCCCGCAGCCCGCAATACGAAACACTCCGGAAAGTCAAGCGGAGGGCCCCTAAGAGATACCAGGCGCTGCAGACATAGGAAGGAACCTCGCAACACCCAGAATTCCAGAACGCGGCCGAATGTGTGGGGGAGGTTTGGGGCCGACCACCTCGAAGCTGCCTGTTGTCACAGGTGTTCCCTTGCAGGGGGATGTCCGCTAATTACCTGATCTGTCCAGGGGGAGGCACAAGATGCTACCTGCATTTCCAGCCCAAACCCCGACTTTCCCCGGCAGCACGTCTAGGAGACACTAGGGGAAGACACGCGGAGGGCTCCTAGGAGATCCCAGGCGCTGCAGACAGAGGACGGCACCTCGCCACACTCAGAATTCCGGAACTCGGCAAGTGGGTGGGGGAGTTTTGGGGCCGCCATCCTCGCAGCTGCCTTGTGTCACAGGTGTTCCCTGGCAGTGGGAAGTCCGCTATATACCTCATCAGTCCAGGGGGAGGCACTAGATGCTACCTGCATATCCAGCCCAACACCCACATTTCCGCGGCAGCCCACAATAAGAGACACTCGGGGAAGACACGCGGAGGGCTCCTAGGTGATCCCAGGCTCTGCAGACAGAGTACGGAACCTCCCCACATTCAGAGTTACGGATCGCGGCCGATTGGTTGGGGGAGGATTGGAGCCGCCATCCAGGCAGCTGCCTGTTGTCACAGCTGTTCCCTGTCAGGGGGAAGTCCGCTAATTTCCTCCCCTGTCCAGGGTGAGGCACTAGATGCTACCTGCATTTCCAGGCCAACCCCCACTTTTCCCCGGCAGCCCGCACTAGGAGACACTCTGGGAAGACACGCGGAGGGATCCTAGGAGATCCCAGGCGCTGCAGACAGAGGACGGAACCTCCCCACACTCAGAATTAGGGTATAAGTAGGAGTGGATTGGGGAGGTTTGGGGGCGCCCTCCACGCAGCTGCCTGGTGTCACAGCTGTTCCCTGGCAGGGGGAATTCCGCTAAATACCTCCCCTGTCCAGGGGGAGGCACTACGAGTTTCCTGCATTTCCAGACCAAACCCCGACTTTCCCCCGCAGCCCGCACTAAGAGCCACTCGGGTAAGACACGCGGAGGGCTCCTAGGAGATCCCAGGCGCTGCAGACGGAGGACCGAACCTCACCACACTCAGAATTCTGGAACGCGACCGAGTGGGTGGGGGAGGTTTGGGACCGCCATCCACTAAGCTGCCTGGTGTCACAACTGTTCCCTGGCAAGGGGAATTCCGCTAATTACCTCCCAAATTAAGGGGGAGGCACTACATGCTACGTGCTTTTCCAGCCAAAACCCCGCCATTCCCCGGCAGCCCACAATATAGACACTCGGGAAAGACACGCGGAAGGCTCTTAGGAGATCCCAGGTGCTGCAGGCAGAGGACGGAACCTCCACACACTCAGAATTACGGGACACGTACGAGTGGGTTGGGGAGGTTTTGGGCGCCCTCCACGCAGCTGCCTGGTGTCACAGCTGTTCCCTGGCAGGGGGAAGTCCGCTAATTACCTCCCCTGTACAGGGTGTGGCAATACATGGCTCCTGCATTTCCAGCACAACCCCCGCTTTTCCCCGGCAGCCCGCACTAGGACACACTCGGGGAAAACATGCGGAGGGCTCCTAGTAGATCCCACGCGCTGCAGACAGAGGACGGAACCTCCCCACACTCAGAAATCCGGAATGAGTAGGAGAGGTTTGGGGAGGTTTGCGGCCGCCCTCCACGCAGCTGCCTGGTGTCACAGCTGTTCCCTGGCAGGGGGAAGTCCGCTAATTACCTCCCCAGTCCAGGGGGAGGCACTACATGCTACCTGCATTTACAGCATAACCCCCGTTTTTCCCAGGCAGCCCGCACTAGAGACACTCGTGGAAGACAAACGGAGGGCTCCTAGGTGATCCCAGGCGCTGCAGACAGAGGACGGAACCTCCCCACACTCAGAATTCCGGAACGCGGCCGAGTGGGTGGAGGAGTATTGGGGCCGCGCTCCACGCAGCTGCCTGGGGTCAGAGCTGTTCCTTGGCATGGGGAAGTCCGCTAAATTCGTCCGCTGTCCAGGGGAATGTACTACATGCTACCTTCTTTTCCAGCCCAACCCCAGCCTTTCAACGGCAGCCCGCCGTAGGAGACACTCAGGGAAGACACGCGGAGGGCTCCTAGGAGATCCCAGGCGCTGCAGACAGAGGACGTAACCTCCCAACACTCAGAGTTACAGAAGTAGGCCGATTAGGTGAGGGAGGATTGGAGCCTCCCTCCAGGCAGCTGCCTGTTGTCACAGTTGTTCCCTGTCAGGGGGAAGTCCGCTAAAAATCTCCACTCTCCAGGCTGAAGAACTAGATGCTACCTGCATTTCCAGCCCACCCACGCTTTCCCCGGCAGCCCGCACTAGGAGACACTCGGGGAAGACACGCGGAGGGCTCCTAGGATATCCCAGGTGCTGCAGACAGAGGACGGAACCTCCACACGCTCAGAATTACGGAACACGTACAAGTGGGTTGGGGAGTTTTTGGGCGCCCTCCACGCAGCTGCCTGGTGTCACAGTTGTTCCCTGGCAGGGGGAATTTCGCTAATTACCTCCCCTTCCAGGGGAAGGCACTACATGGTTTCTGCATTTCCAGCCAAACCCCAGCATTTCCCCGTCAGCACGCATAAGGAGTCACTCGGGGAAGACACGCGGAGGGTTCCTAGGAGATCGCAGGCGCTGCAGACAGAGGACGGAACCTCCCCACACTCAGATATCCGGAATAAGTAGGAGAGGTTTGGGGAGGTTTGGGGCCGCCCTCCAAGAAGCTGCCTGGTGTCAAAGCTGTTCCCTGGCAGGGGGAAGTCCGCTAATTACCTCCCCAGTCCAGGGGGAGGCAATACATGCTACCTGCATTTACAGCCTAACCCCCGCATTTCAAAGGCAACCCGCACTAGAGACACTCGGGGAAGACAAACGGAGGGCTCCTAGGTGATCCCAGGCGCTGCAGACAAAGGACGGAACCTCCCCACATTCAGAGTTACGGATCGCGGCCGATTGGGTGGGGGAGGATTGGAGCCGCCCTCCATGAAGCTGCCTGTTGTCACAGCTTTTCCCTGTCAGGGGGAAGTCCGCTAATTACCTCCCCTGTCAAGGGTGAGGCACTAGATGCTACCTGCATTTCCAGGCCAACCCCCACTTTTCCCCGGCAGCTCGCACTAGGAGACACTCGGGGAAGACACGCGGAGGGATCCTAAGAGTTCCCAGGTGCTGCAGACAGAGGACGGAACCTCCCCACACTCAGAATTAGGGTATAGTAGGAGTGGTTTGGGGATGTTTGGGGGCAACCTCCAAGCAGCTGCCTGGTGTCACAGCTGTTCCCTGGCAGGGGGAAGTCCGCTAAATACCTCCCCTGTCCAGGTGGAGGCACTACGATTTTCCTGCATTTCCAGACCAATCCCCGACTTTCAACGTCAGCCCGCCCAAGGAGACACTCAGGGAAGACACGCGGAGGGCTCCTAGGTGATCCAAAAAGCTGCAGACAGAAGACGGAACCTCCCCACACTCAGAATTAGGGAATAAGTAGGAGTGGTTTGGGGATGTTTGGGGGCGCCCTCCACGCAGCTGCCTGGTGTCACAGCTGTTCCCTGGCAGGGGGAAGTCCGCTAATTACCTCCCCAGTACAGGGGGAGGCACTACATGCTACCTGCATTTCCAGCCAAACCCCCGACTTTCTCCGGCAGCCCACACTAGAGACACTCGGGGAAGACAAGAGGACGGCTCTTAGGAGATCCCAGGCGCTGCAGGCTGAGGACGGAACCTCCAAACACTCAGAATTACGGAACACGTACGAGTGGGTGGGGGAGGTTTTGGGCCGCCTTCCACGAACCTGCCTGTTGTCACAGCTGTTCCCTGTCAGGGGGAAGTTCGCTAAATACCTCGCCTTTCCTGGGGGAGGCACTAGATGCTACCGGCATTTCCAGCCCAACCCCCGCCTTTCCTCTGCAGCCCGCACTTGGAGACACTCGGGGAAGTCACGCGGAGGGCTACTAGGAGATCCCAGGCGCTGCAGACAGAGGACGGAACCTCCCAACACTCAGAATTCCGGAACGCGGCCGAGTGGGTGGAGGAGAATTGGGGCCGCCCTCCACGTAGCTGCCTGGTGTCAGAACTGTTCCTTGGCATGGGGAAGTCCGCTAAATTCCTCCGCTGTCCAGGGGAAGTTACTACATGCTACCTTATTTCCAGCCAAACCCCCGCATTTCAACTGCAGCCCGCCCTAGGAGACACTCAGGGAAGACATGCGGAGGGCTCCTGGGAGATCCCAGGCGCTGCAGACAGAGGAATGATCCTCGCCACGATCAGAATTCCGGAACGCGTCCGAGTGGGTGGGGGAGTTTTTCGGCCCCACTCCTGCAGCTGCCTGGTGTCACAGCTGTTCCCTGGCAGGGGGAATTCCGCTAATTACCTCTCCTGTCCAGGGTGAGGCACTACATGCTACCTGCATTTCCAGCCCAACCCCCGCATTTCCCCTGCAGCCTGCATTAGGAGACACTCAGGGAAGACATGCGGAGTGCTTCTACGAAATCCCAGGCACTGCAGAAAAAGGACGGAACCTCCCCACACTCAGCGTTACAGAACGCGGCCGATTGGGTGGGGGAGGATTGGAGCCGCCCTCCAGGCAGCTGCCTGTTGTCACAGCTGTTCCCTGTCAGGGCTAAGTCCGCTAATTTTCTCCCCCGTCCAGGGTGAGGAACTACATGCTACCTGCATTTCCAGTCCAACCCCCGCCTTTCCCCGGGAGCCCGCACTAGGAAACACTCGGGGAAGACACGCGGAGGGCACCTAGGAGATCCCAGTGGCTGCAAACTTAGGACGGAACCTCCCCAACTCAGAAATCCGGTACGCGGCCGAGGGGGTGGTGGAGGTTTGGGACCTCCCTCCACGCACCTGCCTTGTGTCAGAGCTGTTCCCTGTAAGGGGGAAGTCCGTTAATTACCTCCCCTGTTCAGGGGGAGGCACTAGATGCTACCTACAATTCCAGCCCAAACCCCGCATTTCCCCGGCAGCCCGCACTAGAAAACACTCAGGGAAGTCACGCGGAAGGCTACTAGGAGATCCCAAGAGCTGCAGACTGAGGAAGGAACCTCCCCACACTCAGAATTACGGAATAAGTAGGAGTGGTTTGGGGAGGTTTGGGGGCGCCCTCCACGCAGCTGCCTGGTGTCACAGGTTTTCCCTGGCAGGGGGAAGTCCACTAATTACCTCATCAGTCCAGGGGAAGCACTAGATGCTACCTGCATTACCAGCCCAACCCCCGCCTTTCCCCGGCAGCCCGCACTAGGAAACAATCGGGGAAGACACGCGGAGGGCTCCTAGGAGATCCCAGGCGCTGCAGACAGAAGACGGAAACTCCCCACCCTCAGAATTCTGGAACCCGGCCGAGTGGGTGGGGGATGTTTGGGGCCGCACCCCACGAACCTGCCTGGAGTCACAGGTGTTCCCTAGCAGGGGGAAGTCCGCTAATTACCTCATCTGTCCAGGGGGAGGCACTAGATGCTACCTGCATTTCCAGCCCAACCCCCGCCTTTCCCCGGCAGCCCGCACTAGGAAACAATCTGGGAAGACACGCGGAGGGCTCCTAGGAGATCCCAGGCGCTGCAGACAGAGGACGGCACCTCGCCACACTCAGAATTCCGGAACGCGGCCGAGTGGGAGGGGGAGGATTGGGGACACCCTCCACGCAGCTGCATGGTGTCACAGGTGTTCCCTGGCAGGGGGAAGTCCACTATTTTCCTCATCAGTCCAGAGGGAATCACTAGATGCTTCCTGTATTTCCAGCCCAACCCCCGCGTTTCCCCCGCAGCCCGCACTACGAAACACTCCGGGAAGTCAAGCGGAGGGCCCCTAGGAGATCCCAGGCGCTGCAGACAGAGGAAGGAACCTCGCAACACCCAGAATTCCGGAACGCGACCGAATGTGTGGGGGAGGTTTGCGGCCGACCACCTCGAAGCTGCCTGTTGTCACAGGTGTTCCCTTGCAGGGGGATGTCCGCTAAATACCTGATCTGTCCAGGGGGAGGCACAAGATGCTACCTGCATTTCCAGCCCAAACCCCCCCTTTCCCTGGCAGCACGTCTAGGAGACACTAGGGGAAGACACGCGGAGGGCTCCTAGGAGATCCCAGGCGCTGCAGACAGAGGACGGCACCTCGCCACACTCAGAATTCCGAAACTCGGCAAGTGGGTGGGGGAGATTTGGGGCCGCCATCCTCGCAGCTGCCTTGTGTCACAGGTGTTCCCTGGCAGGGGGAAGTCCGCTATTTACCTCATCAGTCCAGGGGGAGGCACTAGATGCTACCTGCATATCCAGCCCAACACCCACATTTCCGCGGCAGCCCACAATAAGAGACAATCAGGGAAGACACGCGGAGGGCTCCTAGGTGATCCCAGGCTCTGCAGACAGAGGACGGAACCTCCCCACATTCAGAGTTACGGATCGCGGCCGATTGGGTGGGGGAGGATTGGAGCCGCCATCCAGGCAGCTGCCTGTTGTCACAGCTGTTCCCTGTCAGGGGGAAGTCCGCTAATTTCCTCCCCTGTCCAGGGTGAGGCACTAGATGCTACCTGCATTTCCAGGCCAACCCCCACTTTTCCCCGGCAGCCCGCACTAGGAGACACTCGGGGAAGACACGCGGAGGAATCCTAGGAGATCCCAGGCGCTGCAGACAGAGGACGGAACCTCCCCACACTCAGAATTAGGGTATAAGTAGGAGTGGATTGGGGAGGTTTGGGGGAGCCCTCCACGCAGCTGCCTGGTGTCACAGCTGTTCCCTGGCAGGGGGAATTCCGCTAAATACCTCCCCTGTCCAGGGGGAGGCACTACGAGTTTCCTGCATTTCCAGACCAATCCCCGACTTTCCCCCGCAGCCCGCACTAAGAGCCACTCGGGTAAGACACGCGGAGGGCTCCTAGGAGATCCCAGGCACTGCAGACGGAGGACGGAACCTCCCCACACTCAGAATTCTGGAACGCGACCGAGTGGGTGGGGGAGGTTTGGGACCGCCATCCACTAAGCTGCCTGGTGTCACAACTGTTCCCTGGCAGGGGGAATTCCGCTAATTACCTCCCAAATCCAGGGGGAGGCACAACATGCTACATGCATTTCCAGCCAAAACCCCGCCATTCCCCGGCAGCCCACACTATAGACACTCGGGAAAGACACGCGGAAGGCTCTTAGGAGATCCCAGGTGCTGCAGGCAGAGGACGGAACCTCCACACACTCAGAATTACGGGACACGTACGAGTGGGTTGGGGAAGTTTTGGGCGCCCTCCACGCAGCTGCCTGGTGTCACAGCTGTTCCCTGGCAGGGGGAAGTCCGCTAATTACCTCCCTTGTACAGGGGGTGGCAATACATGGCTCCTGCATTTCCAGCACAACCCCCGCTTTTCCCCGGCAGCCCGCACTAGGACACACTCGGGGAAAACATGCGGAGGGCTCCTAGTAGATCCCACGCGCTGCAGACAGAGGACGGAACCTCCCCACACTCAGAAATCCGGAATGAGTAGGAGAGGTTTGGGGAGGTTTGTGGCCACCCTCCACGCAGCTGCCTGGTGTCACAGCTGTTCCCTGGCAGGGGGAAGTCCGCTAATTACCTCCCCAGTCCAGGGGGAGGCACTACATGCTACCTGCATTTACAGCATAACCCCCGTTTTTCCCAGGCACCCCGCACTAGAGACACTCGTGGAAGACAAACGGAGGGCTCCTAGGTGATCCCAGGCGCTGCAGACAGAGGACGGAACCTCCCCACACTCAGAATTCCGGAACGCGGCCGAGTGGGTGGAGGAGTATTGGGGCCGCGCTCCATGCAGCTGCCTGGTGTCAGAGCTGTTCCTTGGCATGGGGAAGTCCGCTAAATTCGTCCGCTGTCCAGGGGAATGTACTACATGCTACCTTCTTTTCCAGCCCAATCCCAGCCTTTCAACGGCAGCCCGCCGTAGGAGACACTCAGGGAAGACACGCGGAGGGCTCCTAGGAGATCCTAGGCGCTGCAGACAGAGGACGGAACCTCCCCACACTCAGAGTTACAGAAGTCGGCCGATTAGGTGGGAGAGGATTGGAGCCTCCCTCCAGGCAGCTGCATGTTGTCACAGTTGTTCCCTTTCAGGGGGAAGTCCGCTAATAATCTCCACTGTCCATGCTGAAGAACTAGATTCTACCTGCATTTCCAGCCCACCCCCGCTTTCCCCAGCAGCCCGCACTAGGAGACACTCGGGGAAGACAAGCGGAGGGCTCCTAGGAGATCCCAGGCGCTGCAGACAGAGGATGGAACCTCCACACGCTCAGAATTACGGAACACGTACAAGTGGGTTGGGGAGTTTTTGGGCGCCCTCCACGCAGCTGCCTGGATTCACAGGTTTTCCCTGGCAGGGGGAAGTCCGCTAATTACCTGATCTGTCCAGGGGGAGGCACTAGATGCTACCTGCATTTCCAGCCCAAACCCCGCATTTTCCCGGGAGCCCGCACTAGGAAACAATCGGGGAAGACACGCGGATGGCTCCAAGGAGATCCCAGGCGATGCAGACAGAGGACAGAACCTCCCCACACTCAATTCCGGAACGCGCCCGAGTGGCTGGTGGAGGATTGGGGCCGCCCTCCACGCAGCTGCCTGGTGTCACAGGTGTTCCCTGGCAGGGGGAATTCCGCTAATTACCTCATCAGTCCAGGGGGAGGCACTACATGCTATCTGTATTTCCAGCCCAATGCACACATTTCCCCGGCAGCACGCACTAGGACACACTCGGGGAAGACACGTGGAGGGCTCCTAGGAGATCACAGGCGCTG
The DNA here is from genome assembly GCF_009834535.1 of Camelus ferus. Lineage (NCBI taxonomy): Eukaryota > Metazoa > Chordata > Mammalia > Artiodactyla > Camelidae > Camelus > Camelus ferus. Next base: position 61,369 of record NC_045703.1, read on the forward strand.
CAGACAGAGGACGGCACCTCGCCACACTCATAATTCCGGAACGCGCCCGAGTGGCTGGTGGAAGATTGGGGCCGCCATCCACGCAGCTGCCTGGTGTCACAGGTTTTCCCTGGCAGGGGGAAGTCCACTAATTACCTCATCAGTCCAGGGGGAGGCACTAGATGCTACCTGCATTACCAGCCAAACCCCCGCATTTCCCCGGCAGCCCGCACTAGGGAACAATCGGGGAAGACACGCGGAGGGCTCCTAGGAGATCCCAGGCACTGCAGACAGAAGACGGAAACTCCCCACCCTCAGAATTCTGGAACCCGGCCGAGTGGGTGGGGGAGGTTTGGAGCCGCCCTCCACGAACCTGCCTGGAGTCACAGGTGTTCACTGGCAGGGGGAAGTCCACTATTTTCCTCATCAGTCCAGGGGGAATCACTAGATGCTACCTGTATTTCCAGCCCAACCCCCGCGTTTCCCCCGCAGCCCGCACTACGAAACACTCCGGGAAGTCAAGCGAAGGGCCCCTAGGAGATCCCAGGCGCTGCAGACAGAGGAAGGAACCTCGCAACACCCAGAATTCCGGAACGCGGCCGAATGTGTGGGGGAGGTTTGCCGCCGACAACCTCGAAGCTGCCTGTTGTCACAGGTGTTCCCTTGAGGGGGATGTCTGCTAATTACCTGATCTGTCCAGGGGGAGGCACAAGATGCTACCTGCATTTCCAGCCCAAACCCCCCCTTTCCCTGGCAGCACGTCTAGGAGACACTAGGGGAAGACACGCGGAGGGCTCCTAGGAGATCCCAGGCGCTGCAGACAGAGGACGGCACCTCGCCACACTCAGAATTCCGAAACTCGGCAAGTGGGTGGGGGAGATTTGGGGCCGCCATCCTCGCAGCTGCCTTGTGTCACAGGTGTTCCCTGGCAGGGGGAAGTCCGCTATTTACCTCATCAGTCCAGGGGGAGGCACTAGATGCTACCTGCATATCCAGCCCAACACCCACATTTCCGCGGCAGCCCACAATAAGAGACAATCAGGGAAGACACGCGGAGGGCTCCTAGGTGATCCCAGGCTCTGCAGACAGAGGACGGAACCTCCCCACATTCAGAGTTACGGATCGCGGCCGATTGGGTGGGGGGAGGATTGGAGCCGCCATCCAGGCAGCTGCCTGTTGTCACAGCTGTTCCCTGTCAGGGGGAAGTCCGCTAATTTCCTCCCCTGTCCAGGGTGAGGCACTAGATGCTACCTGCATTTCCAGGCCAACCCCCACTTTTCCCCGGCAGCCCGCACTAGGAGACACTCGGGGAAGACACACGGAGGAATCCTAGGAGATCCCAGGCGCTGCAGACAGAGGACGGAACCTCCCCACACTCAGAATTAGGGTATAAGTAGGAGTGGATTGGGGAGGTTTGGGGGAGCCCTCCACGCAGCTGCCTGGTGTCACAGCTGTTCCCTGGCAGGGGGAATTCCGCTAAATACCTCCCCTGTCCAGGGGGAGGCACTACGAGTTTCCTGCATTTCCAGACCAATCCCCGACTTTCCCCCGCAGCCCGCACTAAGAGCCACTCGGGTAAGACACGCGGAGGGCTCCTAGGAGATCCCAGGCACTGCAGACGGAGGACGGAACCTCCCCACACTCAGAATTCTGGAACGCGACCGAGTGGGTGGGGGAGGTTTGGGACCGCCATCCACTAAGCTGCCTGGTGTCACAACTGTTCCCTGGCAGGGGGAATTCCGCTAATTACCTCCCAAATCCAGGGGGAGGCACAACATGCTACGTGCATTTCCAGCCAAAACCCCGCCATTCCCCGGCAGCCCACACTATAGACACTCGGGAAAGACACGCGGAAGGCTCTTAGGAGATCCCAGGTGCTGCAGGCAGAGGACGGAACCTCCACACACTCAGAATTACGGGACACGTACGAGTGGGTTGGGGAAGTTTTGGGCGCCCTCCACGCAGCTGCCTGGTGTCACAGCTGTTCCCTGGCAGGGGGAAGTCCGCTAATTACCTCCCTTGTACAGGGGGTGGCAATACATGGCTCCTGCATTTCCAGCACAATCCCCGCTTTTCCCCGGCAGCCCGCACTAGGACACACTCGGGGAAAACATGCGGAGGGCTCCTAGTAGATCCCACGCGCTGCAGACAGAGGACGGAACCTCCCCACACTCAGAAATCCGGAATGAGTAGGAGAGGTTTGGGGAGGTTTGCGGCCGCCCTCCACGCAGCTGCCTGGTGTCACAGCTGTTCCCTGGCAGGGGGAAGTCCGCTAATTACCTCCCCAGTCCAGGGGGAGGCACTACATGCTACCTGCATTTACAGCATAACCCCCGTTTTTCCCAGGCAGCCCGCTCTAGAGACACTCGTGGAAGACAAACGGAGGGCTCCTGGGTGATCCCAGGCGCTGCAGACAGAGGACGGAACCTCCCCACACTCAGAATTCCGGAACGCGGCCGAGTGGGTGGAGGAGTATTGGGGCAGCGCTCCACGCAGCTGCCTGGTGTCAGAGCTGTTCCTTGGCATGGGGAAGTCCGCTAAATTCGTCCGCTGTCCAGGGGAATGTACTACATGCTACCTTCTTTTCCAGCCCAACCCCAGCCTTTCAACGCAGCCCGCCGTAGGAGACACTCAGGGAAGACACGCGGAGGGCTCCTAGGAGTTCCCAGGCGCTGCAGACCGAGGACGGAACCTCCCCACACTCAGAGTTACAGAAGTCGGCCGATTAGGTGGGAGAGGATTGGAGCCTCCCTCCAGGCAGCTGCCTGTTGTCACAGTTGTTCCCTTTCAGGGGGAAGTCCGCTAATAATCTCCACTGTCCAGGCTGAAGAACTAGATTCTACCTGCATTTCCAGCCCACCCCCGCTTTCCCCGGCAGCCCGCACTAGGAGACACTCGGGGAAGACACGCGGAGGGCTCCTAGGAGATCCCAGGCGCTGCAGACAGAGGACGGAACCTCCACACGCTCAGAATTACGGAACACGTACAAGTGGGTTGGGGAGTTTTTGGGCGCCCTCCACGCAGCTGCCTGGTGTCACAGTTGTTCCCTGGCAGGGGGAAGTTCGCTAATTACCTGCCCTTCCAGGGGAAGGCACTACATGGTTTCTGCATTTCCAACCAAACCCCAGCATTTCCCCGTCAGCACGCATAAGGAGTCACTTGGGGAAGACACGCGGAGGGCTCCTAGGAAATCCCAGGCGCTGCAGACAGAGGACGGAACCTCCCCACACTCAGAATTACGGAACAATTACGAGTGGTTGGGTGAGGTTTGGGGGCAACCTCCACGCAGCTGCCTGGTGTCACAGCTGTTCCCTGGCAGGAGGAAGTCCGCTAATTACATCCCCTATACCGTGGGAGGCACTACATGGTTCCTGCATTTCCGGCACAACCCCCGCATTTCCCAGGCAGCCCGCACAAGGAGCCACTCGGGGAAGACTGGCGGAGGGCTCCTAGGAGATCCCAGGCGCTGCAGACAGAGGACGGAACCTCCCCACACTCAGAAATCCGGAACGCGCCCGAGTGGGTGGTGGATGTTTGGGCCGCCCACCACGAACATGCCTGGTGTCACAGCTGTTACCTGTCTGGGTGAATTTCGCTAATTATCTCCCCTTTCAAGTGGGAGGCACTACATGCTACCTGCATTTCCAGCCCAACCCCCGCCTTTCCCCTGCAGCCCGCAATAGGAAACACTCGGGGAAGTCACGCGGAGGGCTCCTAGGAGATCCCAGGCGCTGCAGACAGAGGACGGAACCTCCACACACTCAGATATCCCGAATATGTAGGAGAGTTTTGGGGAGGTTTGGGGCCGCACTCCACGCAGCTGCCTTGGGTCACAGCTGTTCCCTGGCAGGGGGAATTCCGCTAATTACCTCCCCAGTCCAGGGGGAGGCACTACATGCTACCTGCATTTACAGCCTAACCCCCGCTTTTCCCAGGCAGCCCGCAATAGAGACAATCGAGGGAGACAAACGGAGGGCTCCTAGGAGATCCCAGGAGCTGCAGACAGAGGACGGAACCTCCCCACACTCAGAATTAGGGTATAAGTAGGAGTGGTTTGGGGAGGTTTGGGGGCGCCCTCCACGCAGCTGCCTGGTGTCACAGCTGTTCCCTGGCAGGGGGAAGTCCGCTAATTACCTCCCGAGTCCAGGGGGAGGCACTACATGCTACCTGCATTTACAGCCAAATCTCCGCCTTTCCCCGGCAGCCCGCACTATAGACACTCGGGGAAGACAAACGGAGGGCTCCTAGGTGATCCCAGGCACTGCAGACAGAGGATGGAACCTCCCCACACTCAGAATTCCGGAACGCGGCCGAGTGGGTGTAGGAATATTGGGGCCGCGCACCACGCAGCTGCCTGGTGTCAGAGCTGCTCCTTGTCAGGGGGAAGTCCGCTCAATTCCTCCGCTGTTCAGGGGAATGTACTACATGCTACCTCCATTTCCAGCCCAATCCCCGCCTTTCAACGGTAGCCCGCCCAAGGAGACACTCAGGGAAGACACGTGGATGGCTCCCAGTAGATCCCAAGGTCTGCAGACAGAAGGCGGAACCTCCCCACTCTCAGAATTACGGAATAAGTAGGAGTGGTTTGGGGCGGTTTGGGGGCGCCCTCCACGCAGCTGCCTGGTGTCACAGCTGTTCCCTTGCAGGGGGAAGTCCGCTAAATAACTCCCCTGTCCAGGGGGAGGCACTACGAGTTTCCTGCATTTCCAGACCAACCCCCGACTTTCCCCGGCAGCCCGCACTAATAGCCACTTGGGAAAGACACGAGGAGGGCTCCTAGGAGATCCCAGGCGCTGCAGACAGTGGACGGAACCTCCCCACACTCAGAATTCCGGAACGCGACCGAGTGGGTGGGGGAGGTTTGGGACCGCCCTCCACTCAGCTGCCTGGTGTCACAGCTGTTCCCTGGCAGGGGGAAGTCCGCTAATTACCACCCAAGTCCAGGCGGAGGCACTACATGCTACCTGCATTTCCAGCCAAACCCCCAACTTTCCCCGGCAGCCCACACTAGAGACACTCGGGGAAGACACGCGGACGGCTCTTAGTAGATCCCAGGCGCTGCAGGCTGAGGACGGAACCTCCACACACTCAGAATTACCGAACACGTACGAGTGAGTGAAGGAGGTTTGGGCCGCCCTCCACGAACCTGCCTGGTGTCACAGCTGTTCCCTGTCAGGGGGAAGTTCGCTAAATACCTCCCCTTTCCAGGGGGAGGCACTAGATGCTACCTGCCTTTCCAGCCCAATCCCCGCCTTTCCTCTGCAGCCCGCACTTGGAGAAACTCGGGGAAGTCACGCGGAGGGCTCCTAGGAGATCCCAGCCGCTGCACACAGAGGACGGAGCCTCCCCACACTCAGATATTCGGAATAAGTAGGAGAGGTTTGGGAATGTTTGGGGCCGCTCCCCACGAAGCTGCCTGGTGTCACAGCTGTTCCCTGGCAGGGGGACGTCCGCTAATTACCTCCCCAGTCCAGGGGGAGGCACTACATGCTACCTGCATTTCCAGCCTAACCCCCGCATTTCCCATGCATCCCGCACTAGAGACACTCGGGGAAGACCAACGGAGGGCTCCTAGGTGATCCCAGGCGCTGCAGACAAAGGACGGCACCTCCCCACATTCAGAGTTACGGATCGCTGCCGATTGGGTGGGGGAGGATTGGAGCTGCCCTCCAGGAAGCTGCCTGTTGTCACAGCTGTTCCCTGTCAAGGGGAAGTCCGCTAATTACCTCCCCTGTCCAGGGTGAGGCACTAGATGCTACCTGCATTTCCAGGCCAACCCCCACTTTTCCCTGGCAGCCCGCACTAGGAGACACTCGGGGAAGACACGCGGAGGGATCCTAAGAGTTCCCAGGCGCTGCTGAGAGAGGAAGGAACCTCCACACACTCAGAATTTGGGTATAAGTAGTAGTGGTTTGGGGATGTTTGGGGGCACCCTCCACGCAGCTGCCTGGTGTCACAGCTGTTCCCTGGCAGGGGGAAGTCCGCTAATTACCTCCCGAGTCCAGGGGGAGGCACTACATGCTACCTGCATTTACAGCCAAATCCCCGCCTTTCCCCGGCAGTCCGCACTATAGACACTCGGGGAAGACAAACGGAGGGCTCCTAGGTGATCCCAGGCACTGCAGACAGAGGATGGAACCTCCCCACACTCAGAATTCCGGAACGCGGCCGAGTGGGTGTAGGAGTACTGGGGCCGCGCACCACGCAGCTGCCTGGTGTCAGAGCTGTTCCTTGGCATGGGGAAGTCCGCTCAATTCCTCCGCTGTCCAGGGGAATGTACTACATGCTACCTCCATTTCCAGCCCAATACCCGCATTTCAACGGTAGCCCGCCCTAGGAGACACTCAGGGATGTCACGTGGATGGCTCCCAGTAGATCCCAAGGTCTGCAGACAGAAGGCGGAACCTCCCCACTCTCAGAATTAGGGTATAAGTAGGAGTGGTTTGGGGATGTTTGGGGGCACCCTCCACGCAGCTGCCTGGTGTCACAGCTGTTCCCTTGCAGGGGGAAGTCCGCTAAATACCTCCCCTTTCCAGGGGGAGGCACTACGATTTTCCTGCATTTCCAGACCAATCCCCGACTTTCAACGTCAGCCCGCCCAAGGAGACACTCAGGGAAGACACGCGGAGTGCTCCTAGGTGATCCAAAGAGCTGCAGACAGAAGACGGAACCTCCCCACACTCAGAATTAGGGAATAAGTAGGAGCGGTTTGGGGATGTTTGGGGGCGCCCTCCACGCAGCTGCCTGGTGTCACAGCTGTTCCCTGGCAGGGGGTAGTCCGCTAATTACCTCCCCAGTACAGGGGGAGGCACTACATGCTACCTGCATTTCCAGCCAAACCCCCGAATTTCCCCTGCAGCCCACACTAGAGACACTCGGGGAAGACACGAGGACGGCTCTTAGGAGATCCCAGGCGCTGCAGGCTGAGGACGGAACCTCCAAACACTCAGAATTACGGAACACGTACGAGTGGGTGGGGGAGGTTTGGGGCCGCCTTCCACGAACCTGCCTGTTGTCACAGCTGTTCCCTGTCAGGGGGAATTCCGCTAAATACCTCCCCTTTCCAGGGGGAGGCACTAGATGCTACCTGCATTTCCAGCCCAACCCCCGCCTTTCCTCTGCAGCCCGCACTTGGAGACACTCTGGGAAGTCACGCGGAGGGCACCTAGGAGATCCCAGGCGCTGCAGACAGAGGACGGATACTCCCCACACTCAGATATCCGGAATAAGTAGGAGAGGTTTGGGGAGGTTTGGGGGCGCCCTCCACGCAGCTACCTGGTGTCACAGCTGTTCCCTTGCAGGGGGAAGTCCGCTAAATACCTCCCATGTCCAGGGGGAGGCACTAAGAGTTTCCTGCATTTCCAGACCAACCCCCGACTTTCCCCGGCAGCCCGCACTAATAGCCACTCGGGAAAAACACGAGGAGGGCTCCTAGGAGATCCCAGGCGCTGCAGACAGTGGACGGAACCTCCCCACACTCAGAAATCCGGATCGCGACCGAGTGGGTGGGGGAGGTTTGGGACCGCCCCCCACTCAGCTGCCTGGTGTCACAGCTGTTCCCTGGCAGGGGGAAATCCGCTAATTACCTCCCCAGTCCAGGGGGAGGATCTACATGCTACCTGCATTTCCAGCCAAACCCCCACCTTTCCCCGGCAGCCCACACTATAGACACTCGGGGAAGACACGCGGACGGCTCTTAGGAGATCCCAGGCGCTGCAGGCTGAGGACGGAACCTCCACACACTCAGAATTACGGAACACGTACGAGTGAGTGAGGGAGGTTTGGGCCGCCCTCCACTAACCTGCCTGCTGTCACAGCTGTTCCCTGTCAGGGGGAAGTTCGCTAAATACCTCCCATTTCCAGGGGGAGGCACTAGATGCTACCTGCCTTTCCAGCCCAACCCCCGCATTTCCCATGCAGCCCGCACTAGAGACACTCGGGGAAGACAAACGGAGGGATCCTAGGTGATCCCAGGCTCTGTACACAGAGGACGGAACCTCCCAACACTCAGAATTCCGGAACGCGGCCGAGTGGGTGGAGGAGTATTGGGGCCGCCCTCCACGTAGCTGCCTGGTGTCAGAACTGTTCCTTGGCATGGGGAAGTCCGCTAAATTCCTCCGCTGTCCAGGGGTAGTTACTACATGCTACCTTATTTCCAGCCAAACCCCCGCATTTCTACTGCAGCCCGCCCTAGGAGACACTCAGGGAAGACACGCGGAGGGCTCCTAGGAGATCCCAGGCGCTGCAGACAGAGGACGGAACCTCGCCACGATCAGAATTCCGAAACGCGTCCGAGTGGGTGGGGGAGGTTTTCGGCCCCCCTCCTGCAGCTGCCTGGTGTCACAACTGTTCCCTGGCAGGGGGACGTCCGCTAATTACCTCCCCAGTCCAGGGGGAGGCACTACATGCTACCTGCATTTCCAAACTAACCCCCGCATTTCCCATGCATCCCGCACTAGAGACACTCGGGGAAGACAAACTGAGGGCTCCTAGGTGATCCCAGGCGCTGCAGACAAAGGACGGAACCTCCCCACATTCAGAGTTACGGATCGCGGCCGATTGGGTGGGGGAGGATTGGAGCCACCCTCCAGGAAGCTGCCTGTTGTCACAGCTGTTCCCTGTCAGGGGGAAGTCCGCTAATTACCTCCCCTGTCCAGGGTGAGGCACTAGATGCTACCTGCATTTCCAGGCCAACCCCCACTTTTCCCCAGCAGCCCGCACTAGGAGACACTCGGGGAAGACACGCGGAGGGATCCTAAGAGTTCCCAGGTGCTGCAGACAGAGGACGGAACCTCCCAACACTCAGAATTAGAGTATAAGTAGGAGAGGTTTGGGGAGGTTTGGGGGCGCCCTCCACGCAGCTGCCTGGTGTCACAGCTGTTCCCTTGCAGGGGGATGTCCGCTAAATACCTCCCATGTCCAGGGGGAGGCACTAAGAGTTTCCTGCATTTCCAGACCAACCCCCGACTTTCCCCGGCAGCCCGCACTAATAGCCACTCGGGAAAGACACGAGGAGGGCTCCTAGGAGATCCCAGGCGCTGCAGACAGTGGACGGAACCTCCCCACACTCAGAAATCCGGAACGCGACCGAGTGGGTGGGGGAGGTTTCGGACCGCCCTCCACTCAGCTGCCTGGTGTCACAGCTGTTCCCTGGCAGGGGGAAGTCCGCTAATTACCTCCCCAGTCCAGGGGGAGGCCCTACATGCTACCTGCATTTCCAGCCAAACCCCCAACTTTCCCCGGCAGCCCACATAGAGACACTCGGGGAAGACACGCGGACGGCTCTTAGGAGATCCCAGGCGCTGCAGGCTGAGGACGGAACCTCCACACACTCAGAATTACGGAACACGTACGAGTGAGTGAGGGAGGTTTGGGCCGCCCTCCACGAACCTGCCTGGTGTCACAGCTGTTCCCTGTCAGGGGGAAGTTCGCTAAATACCTCCCCTTTCCAGGGGGAGGCACTAGATGCTACCTGCCTTTCCAGCCCAACCCCCGCATTTCCCAGGCAGCCCGCACTAGAGACACTCGGGGAAGACAAACGGAGGGATCCTAGGTGATCCCAGGCGCTGCACACAGAGGACGGAACCTCCCAACACTCAGAATTCCGGAACGCGGCCGAGTGGGTGGAGGAGTATTGGGGCCGCCCTCCACGTAGCTGCCTGGTGTCAGAACTGTTCCTTGGCATGGGGAAGTCCGCTAAATTCCTCCGCTGTCCAGGGGAAGTTACTACATGCTACCTTATTTCCAGCCAAACCCCCGCATTTCAACTGCAGCCCGCCCTAGTAGACACTCAGGGAAGACACGCGGAGGGCTCCTAGGAGATCCCAGGCGCTGCAGACAGAGGACGGAACCTCGCCACGATCAGAATTCCGAAACGCGTCCGAGTGGGTGGGGGAGGTTTTCGGCCCCCCTCCTGCAGCTGCCTGGTGTCACAGCTGTTCCCTGGCAGGGGGAAATCCGCTAATTACCTCTCCTGTCCAGGGTGAGGCACTACATGCTTCCTGCATTTCCAGCACAACCCCCGCATTTCCCCTGCAGCCTGCATTAGGAGACACTCAGGGAAGACACGCGGATTGCTCCTACGAGATCCCAGTCTCTGCAGACAAAGGATGGAACCTCCCCACACTCAGCGTTACAGAACGCGGCCGATTGGGTGGGGGAGGATTGGAGCCGCCCTCCAGGCAGCTGCCTGTTGTCACAGCTGTTCCCTGTAAGGGCTAAATCCGCTAATATTCTCCCCAGTCCAGGGTGAGGAACTAGGTGCTACCTGCATTTCCAGCCCAACCCCAGCGTTTCCCCGGGAGCCCGCACTAGGAGACACTCGGGGAAGACACGCGGAGGGCTCCTAGGAGATCCCAGTGGCTGCAAAGTTAGGACGGAACCTCCCCAACTCAGAAATCCGGAACGCGGCCGAGAGGGTGTTGGAGGTTTGGGGCCGCCCTCCACGCACCTGCCTTGTGTCAGAGCTGTTCCCTGTAAGGGGGAAGTCCGTTAATTACCTCCCCAGTCCAGGGGGAGGCACTAGATTCTACCTACAATTCCGACCCAAACCCCGCATTTCCCCGGCAGCCCGCACTAGAAAACACTCAGGGAAGTCACGCGGAAGGCTCCTAGGAGATCCCAAGAGCTGCAGACAGAGGAAGGAACCTCCCCACACTCAGAATTACGGAAAAGTAGGAGTGGTTTGGGGAGGTATGGGGGCGCCCTCCACGCAGCTGTCTGGTGTCACAGCTGTTCCCTGGCAGATGGAAGTCCGCTAAATACCTCCCCTGTCCAGGGGGATGTACTACGTGGTTCCTGCATTTCCAGACAAACCCCCGCAGCCCGTACTAAGAGCCACTCCGGGAAGACACGTGGAGGGCTCCTAGGAGATCCCAGGCGATGCAGACAGAGGACGGAACCTCCCCACACTCAGATTTCCGGAACGCGGCCGAGTGGGTGGGGGAGGTTTGGGACCGCCCTCCACTCAGCTGCCTGGTGTCACAGCTGTTCCCTGGCAGGGGATGTCCGCTAATTACCTCCCCAGTCCAGGGGGAGGCACGACATGCTACCTGCATTTACAGCATAACCCCCGCATTTCCCAGGCTGCCCGCACTAGAGACACTCGGGGAAGACACACGGAGGGCTCCTAGGTGATACCAGGCGCTGCAGATACAGGACGGAACCTCCCCACACTCAGAGTTACGGATCACGGCCGATTGGGTGGGGGAGGATTGGAGCCGAACTCCAGGCAGCTGCCTGTTGTCACAGCTGTTCCCTGTCAGTTGGAAGTCCGCTAATTACCTCTCCTGTCCAGGGGGAGGCACTAGATGCTACCTGCATTTCCAGGCCAACCCCCGCCTTTCCCCAGCAGCACGCACAAGGAGACACTCGGGGAAGACACGCGGAGGGATCCTAGGACATCCCAGGCGCTGCAGACAGAGGACGGAACCTCCCCACACTCAGAATTCCGGAACGCGGCCGAGTGGGTTGAGGAGTATTGGGGCTGCCCTCCACGCAGCTGCCTGGTGTCAGAGCTGTTCCTTGGCATGGGGAAGTCCGCTAAATTCCTCCGCTGTCCAGGGGAAGGTACTGCATGCTACCTTCGTTTCTAGCCCTACCCCCGCCTTTCAACGGAAGCCCGCACTAGGAGACACTCGGGGAAGACACGAGGAGGACTACTAGGAGATCCCAGGCGCTGCAGACAGTAGAGGGAACCTCCCCACACTCAGAAATCTGGAACGCGACCGAGTGGCTGTGGGATGTTTGGGACCGCGCTCCACATAACTGCCTGGTGTCACAGCTGTTCCATGGCAGGGGGAATTCCGTTAATTACATCAACGGTCCAGGGGGAGGCACTACATTCTACCTGCATTTCCAGCCCAACCCCCGCCTTTCCCTGGCAGACCGCAATAGCAGAGACTCGGGGAAGAAACCCGGAGTGCTCCTATGAGATCCCAGTTGCTGCAGTCAGAAGACGGAACCTCCCGACACTCAGAATTCCGGAACGAGGCCGAGTGGGTGGGGGAGGTTTGGTGCCGCCCTCCACTCAGCTGCCTGTTGTCACAGCTATTCCCTGTCAGGGGAATTCCTCTATAAACCTCCCGTGTCCAGGGGGAGGCACTAAATGCTACCTGCATTTCCAGCCCAACCCCCGACTTTCCCATGTAGCCCGCACTAGGAGACACTCGGGGAAGACACGACGAGGGCTCCTAGGAGATCCCAGTGGCTGCAGACTTAGGACGGAACCTCCCCAACTCAGAAATCCGAAACGGGGCCGAGTGGGTGGTGGAGGTTTGGGGCCGCCCTCCACGCACCTGCCTTGTGTCAGAGCTGTTCCCTGTAAGGGGGAAGTCCGTTAATTACCTCCCCTGTCCAGGGGGAGGCACTAGATGCTACCTACAATTCCAGCCCAAACCCCGCATTTCCCCGGCAGCCCGCACTAGAAAACACTCAGGGAAGTCACGCGGAAGGCTCCTAGGAGATCCCAAGAGCTGCAGACAGAGGAAGGAACCTCCCCACACTCAGAATTACGGAATAAGTAGGAGTGGTTTGGGGAGGTTTGGGGGCGCCCTCCACGCAGCTGTCTGGTGTCACAGCTGTTCCCTGGCAGATGGAAGTCAGCTAAATACCTCCCCTGTCCAGGGGGATGTACTACGTGGTTCCTGCATTTCCAGACCAACCCCCGCCTTTCCCCGGCAGCCCGTACTAAGAGCCACTCCGGGAAGAAACGCGGAGGGATCCTAGGAGATCCCAGGCGCTGCAGACAGAGGACGGAACCTCCCCACACTCAGAATTCCGGAATGCGGCCGAGTGGTTGTGGGAGGTTTAAGGCCGCCCTCCACGCAGCTGCCTGTTGTCACAGCTGTTCCCTGGCAGGATGAATTCCGATAAATACATCAACAGTCCAGGGGGAGCCACTACATTCTACCTGCATTTGCAGCCGAACCCCCGCCTTTCCCTGGCAGCCCGCAATAGCAGACACTCGGGTAAGAAACGCGGAAGGCTCCTAGGAGATCCCATGCGCTGCAGACAGAGGACGGAAATTCCCCACACTCAGAATTCCGCAACGCGCCCGAGTGGGTGGGGGAGGTTTAGGGCCCTCCTCCACGATGCTGCCTGGTGTCACAGCTGTTCCCTGGCAGGGGTAAGTACGCTAATTACCTTCTCTGTCCAGGGGAAGGCATTACATGCACCTGCATTTCCAGCCCAACACCTGCCATTCCCCGGGAGCCCGCATAAATTGTCACTCGGGGGAAAACACGCGGAGGGCTCCTAGGAGAATACAAGAGCTGCAGACAGAGGACGGAACCTCCCCAAACTCAGAATTCCGGAACGCGGCTTTGAGAGTGGGGGAGCTTTAGGGCCGCCCTCCACGCAGCTGACTGTTATCACAGCAGTTCCCTGTCATGGGGAAGTACGCTAAATACCTCCCTTGTCCAGGGGGAGGCACTACATGCTACCTGCATTTCCAGCCCAACCCCCGACTTTCCCAGGCAGCCCGCACTAAGAGACAATAGGGAAAATACGAGGATTTCTCCTAGGAGATTCCATGTGCTGCAGACAGAGGACGGAACCTCCCCACACTCAGAATTCCGTAACGCGGCCGAGTGGGTGGGGGAGGTTTAGGGCCGCCCACCACGCAGATTCCTGTTGTCACAGCTGTTCCCTGGCAGGGGGAAGATCGCTAAATTCCTCCCCGTCCTGGGGGAGGCACTAAATGCTTCCTGCATTTCCATCCCAACCCCCGCATTTCCCCGGTAGCCCGCACTGGGAATCACTCGTGGAAGACACGCGGATGGCTCCTAGGAGATCCCAGGCGCTGCAGACAGAGGACGGAAGCTCCACACACTCAGAAATCCGGAACGCGGCCGAGTTGGTTGGGGAGGTTTGGAGCCACCCTCCACGCAGTTGCCTTTTGTCACAGCTGTTCCCTGGCAGGGGGAAGTCCGCTAATTACCTCCCCAGTGCAGGAAGAGGCACTAGATGCTACCTGCATTTCCATCCCAACCCTGGCATTTAACCGGCAGTCCGCACTAGGAGAGAATCTGGGAAGACACGCAGAGGGCTCCTAGGAGTTCCCAGGCACTGCAGACAGAGGACGGAACCTCCCAACTTTCAGAATTCCGGAACGTGGCCGAGTGGGTGGGGGAGGTTTGGGACCGCCTTCCACGAAGCTTCCTGTTGTCACAGCTGATCCCTGGCAGGGGGAATTCCGCTAATAACCTCCCCTGTCCAGGGGGAGGCACTACATCCTACCTGCATTTCCAGCCCTACCCCCGCCTTTAACCGGAAACCCGCACTAAAATTCACTCGGGGAAGACACGCGGAGGGCTTCTAGGATATCCCAGGCGCTGCAGACCGAGGAAGGATCCTCCCACACTCAGAATTCCGGAAGTCGGCCGAGTGGGTGGGGGAGGATTGGGACCGACCTTCACTAAGCTGCCTTGTGTCACAGCTGTTCCCTGGCAGGGGGAATTCCGCTAATTACATCAACTGTCCAGGGGGAGGCACTACATGCTACCTGCATTTCCAGCCCAACGCCAGCTTTCCCCGGCAGCCTGCAATAGCTGACACTCGTGTCAGAAAAGCAGAGGGCCCCTAGGAGATCCCAGTGGCTGCAGACAGAGGACGGAACCTCCCCACACTCAGAATTAGGGAATAAGTAGGAGTGGTTTGGGGAGGTTTGGGGGCGCCCTCCACGCAGCTGCCTGGTGTCACAGCTGTTCCCTGGCAGGGGGAAGTCCGCTAAATACCTCCCCTGTCCAGGGGGAGGCACTACGAATTTCCTGCATTTCCAGACGAACCCCCGAATTTCGCCGGCAGCCCGCACTAAGAGTCATTCGGGGAAGACACGCGGAGGGCTCCTAGGAGATCCCAGGCTCTGCAGACGGAGGACGGAACCTCCCCACACTCAGAATTCCGGAACGCAACCGAGTGGTTGGGGGAGGTTTGGGACCGCACTCCACTCAGGTGCCTGGTGTCACAGCTGTTCCCTGGCAGGGGGAATTCCGCTAATTACCTCCCCAGTCCAGGGGGAGGCACTACATGCTACCTGCATTTCCAGCCAAACCCCCGCCTTTCCCCGGAAGCCCACACTAGAGACACTCGGGGAAGACACGCGGAGGGCTCTTAGGAGATCCCAGGAGCTGCAGGCAGAGGACGAAACCTCCACACACTCAGAATTACGGAACACGTACGAGTGGGTTGGGGAGGTTTGGGGCCGCACTCCACACAGCTGCCTGGTGTCACAGCTGTTCCCAGACAGGGGGATGTCCGCTAACTACCTTCCCTGTCCAGGGGGAGGCACTACATGTTTCCTGCATTTCCAGCCCAACCCCCGCTTTTCCCCGGCATCCCGCACTAGGAGACACTCGGGGAAGACACGAGGAGGACTACTAGGAGATCCCAGGCGCTGCAGACATTAGAGGGAACCTCCCCACACTCAGAAATCTGGAAAGCGGCCGAGTGGCTGGGGGATGTTTGGGACCGAGCTCCACACAGCTGCCTGGTGTCACAGCTGTTCCATGGCAGGGGGAATTCCGTTAATTACATCAACTGTCCAGGGGGAGGCACTACATTCTACCTGTATTTTCAGCCCAACCCCCGCCTTTCCCTGGCAGACCGCAATAGCAGACACTCGTGGAAGAAACCTGGAGGGCTCCTATGAGATCCCAGGTGCTGCAGTCAGATGACGGAACCTCCCGACACTCAGAATTCCGGAACGAGGCCGAGTGGGTGGGGTAGGTTTGGGGCCGCCCTCCACTCAGCTGCCTGTTGTCACAGCTATTCCCTGTCAGGGGAATTCCTCTAAATACCTCCCGTGTCCAGGGGGAGGCACTAAATGCTACCTACATTTCCAGCCCAACCCCCGACTTTCCCATGTAGCCCGCAATAGCAGACACTCGTGAAATGAACGAGCAGGGCTCCTAGGAGATCCCATGCGCTGCAGACAGAGGACGGAACTTCCCCACACTCAGAATTCCGCAACGCACCCGAGTGGATGGGGGAGGTTTAGGGCCGTCCTCCAAGATGCTGCGTGGTGTCACAGCTGTTCCCTGGCAGGGGTAAGTACGCTAATTACCTTCTCTGTCCAGGGGAAGGCATTACATGCTTCCTGCATTTCCAGCCCAACCCCTGCCATTCCCTGGGAGCCCGCATAAAGAGTCACTCGGGGAAGACACGCGGAAGGCTCCTAGGAGATTACAAGAGCTGCAGACAGAGTACGGAACCTCCCCAAACTCAGAATTCCGGAACGCGGCCGAGAGGGTGGGGGAGATTTAGGGCCGCCCTCCACGCAGCTGCCTGGTATCACAGCAGTTCCCTGTCATGGGGAAGTCCGCTAAATACCTCCCTTGTCCAGGGGGAGGCACTACATGCTATCTGCATTTCCAGCCCAACCCCTGACTTTCCCAGGCAGCCCGCACTAAGAGACAATAGGGAAAATACGCGGATTTCTCCTAGGAGATTCCATGTGCTGCAGACAGATGACGGAACCTCCCCACACTCAGAATTCCGTAACGCGGCCGAGTGGGTGGGGGAGGTTTAGGGCTGCCCAGCACGCAGCTGCCTGTTGTCACAGCTGTTCCCTGGCAGGGGGAAGATAGCTAAAATCCTCCCCGTCCAGGGGGAGACAATAAATGCTTTCTGCATTTCCATCCCAACCCCCGCTTTTCCCCGGTATCCCGCACAAGGAATCACTCGTGGAAGACACGCGGATTGCTCATAGGAGATCCCAGGCGCTGCAGACAGAGGACGGAATCTCCCCACACTCAGAAATCCGGAACGCGGCCGAGTTGGTTGGGGAGGTTTGGAGCCACCCTCCACGCAGTTGCCTTTTGTCACAGCTGTTCCCTGGCAGGGGATGTCCGCTAATTACCTCCCCAGTCCAGGGGGAGGCACGACATGCTACCTGCATTTACAGCATAACCCCCGCATTTCCCAGGCAGCCCGCACTAGAGACACTCGGGGAAGACACACGGAGGGCTCCTAGGTGATCCCAGGCGCTGCAGACACAGGACGGAACCTCCCCACCCTCAGAGTTACGGATCACGGCCGATTGGGTGGGGGAGGATTGGAGCCGAACTCCAGGCAGCTGCCTGTTGTCACAGCTGTTCCCTGTCAGGTGGAAGTCCGCTAATTACCTCTCCTGTCCAGGGGGAGGCACTAGATGCTACCTGCATTTCCAGGCCAACCCCCGCCTTTCCCCAGCAGCACGCACAAGGAGACACTCGGGGAAGACACGCGGAGGGATCCTAGGACATCCCAGGCGCTGCAGACAGAGGACGGAACCTCCCCACACTCAGAATTCCGGAACGCGGCCGAGTGGGTTGAGGAGTATTGGGGCTGTCCTCCACGCAGCTGCCTGGTGTCAGAGCTGTTCCTTGGCATGGGGAAGTCCGCTAAATTCCTCCGCTGTCCAGGGGAAGGTACTGCATGCTACCTTCGTTTCTATCCCTACCCCCGCCTTTCAACGGAAGCCCGCACTAGGAGACACTCGGGGAAGACACGAGGAGGACTACTAGGAGATCCCAGGCGCTGCAGACAGTAGAGGGAACCTACCCACACTCAGAAATCTGGAACGCGGCCGAGTGGCTGTGGGATGTTTGGGACCGCGCTCCACATAGCTGCCTGGTGTCACAGCTGTTCCATGGCAGGGGGAATTCCGTTAATTACATCAATGGTCCAGGGGGAGGCACTACATTCTACCTGCATTTCCAGCCCAACCCCCACCTTTCCCTGGCAGACCGCAATAGCAGAGACTCGGGGAAGAAACCCGGAGTGCTCCTATGAGATCCCAGTTGCTGCAGTCAGAAGACGGAACCTCCCGACACTCAGAATTCCGGAACGAGGCCGAGTGGTTGGGGGAGGTTTGGGGCCGCACTCCACTCAGCTGCCTGTTGTCACAGCTATTCCCTGTCAGGGGAATTCCTCTATAAACCTCCCGTGTCCAGGGGGAGGCACTAAATGCTACCTGCATTTCCAGCCCAACCCCCGACTTTCCCATGTAGCCCGCACTAGGAGACACTCGGGTAAGACACGGGGAGGGCTCCTAGGAGATCCCAGTGGCTGCAGACTTAGGACGGAACCTCCCCAACTCAGAAATCCGGAACGCGGCCGAGTGGGTTGTGGAGGTTTGGGGCCGCCCTCCACGCACCTGCCTTGTGTCAGAGCTGTTCCCTGTAAGGGGGAAGTCCGTTAATTACCTCCCCTGTCCAGGGGGAGGCACTAGATGCTACCTACAATTCCAGCCCAAACCCCGCATTTCCCCGGGAGCCCGCACTAGAAAACACTCAGGGAAGTCACGCGGAAGGCTCCTAGGAGATCCCAAGAGCTGCAGACAGAGGAAGGAACCTCCCCACACTCAGAATTCCGGAATGCGGCCGAGTGGTTGTGGGAGGTTTAAGGCCGCCCTCCACGCAGCTGCCTGTTGTCACAGCTGTTCCCTGGCAGGATGAATTCCGATAAATACATCAACAGTCCAGGGGGAGCCACTACATTCTACCTGCATTTGCAGCCGAACCCCCGCCTTTCCCTGGCAGCCCGCAATAGCAGACACTCGGGTAAGAAACGCGGAAGGCTCCTAGGAGATCCCATGCGCTGCAGACAGAGGACGGAAATTCCCCACACTCAGAATTCCGCAACGCGCCCGAGTGGGTGGGGGAGGTTTAGGGCCCTCCTCCACGATGCTGCCTGGTGTCACAGCTGTTCCCTGGCAGGGGTAAGTACGCTAATTACCTTCTCTGTCCAGGGGAAGGCATTACATGCACCTGCATTTCCAGCCCAACACCTGCCATTCCCCGGGAGCCCGCATAAATTGTCACTCGGGGAAAACACGCGGAGGGCTCCTAGGAGAATACAAGAGCTGCAGACAGAGGACGGAACCTCCCCAAACTCAGAATTCCGGAACGCGGCTTTGAGAGTGGGGGAGCTTTAGGGCCGCCCTCCACGCAGCTGACTGTTATCACAGCAGTTCCCTGTCATGGGGAAGTACGCTAAATACCTCCCTTGTCCAGGGGGAGGCACTACATGCTACCTGCATTTCCAGCCCAACCCCCGACTTTCCCAGGCAGCCCGCACTAAGAGACAATAGGGAAAATACGAGGATTTCTCCTAGGAGATTCCATGTGCTGCAGACAGAGGACGGAACCTCCCCACACTCAGAATTCCGTAACGCGGCCGAGTGGGTGGGGGAGGTTTAGGGCCGCCCACCACGCAGATTCCTGTTGTCACAGCTGTTCCCTGGCAGGGGGAAGATCGCTAAATTCCTCCCCGTCCTGGGGGAGGCACTAAATGCTTCCTGCATTTCCATCCCAACCCCCGCATTTCCCCGGTAGCCCGCACTGGGAATCACTCGTGGAAGACACGCGGATGGCTCCTAGGAGATCCCAGGCGCTGCAGACAGAGGACGGAAGCTCCACACACTCAGAAATCCGGAACGCGGCCGAGTTGGTTGGGGAGGTTTGGAGCCACCCTCCACGCAGTTGCCTTTTGTCACAGCTGTTCCCTGGCAGGGGGAAGTCCGCTAATTACCTCCCCAGTGCAGGAAGAGGCACTAGATGCTACCTGCATTTCCATCCCAACCCTGGCATTTAACCGGCAGTCCGCACTAGGAGAGAATCTGGGAAGACACGCAGAGGGCTCCTAGGAGTTCCCAGGCACTGCAGACAGAGGACGGAACCTCCCAACTTTCAGAATTCCGGAACGTGGCCGAGTGGGTGGGGGAGGTTTGGGACCGCCTTCCACGAAGCTTCCTGTTGTCACAGCTGATCCCTGGCAGGGGGAATTCCGCTAATAACCTCCCCTGTCCAGGGGGAGGCACTACATCCTACCTGCATTTCCAGCCCTACCCCCGCCTTTAACCGGAAACCCGCACTAAAATTCACTCGGGGAAGACACGCGGAGGGCTTCTAGGATATCCCAGGCGCTGCAGACCGAGGAAGGATCCTCCCACACTCAGAATTCCGGAAGTCGGCCGAGTGGGTGGGGGAGGATTGGGACCGACCTTCACGAAGCTGCCTTGTGTCACAGCTGTTCCCTGGCAGGGGGAATTCCGCTAATTACATCAACTGTCCAGGGGGAGGCACTACATGCTACCTGCATTTCCAGCCCAACGCCAGCCTTTCCCCGGCAGCCTGCAATAGCTGACACTCGTGTCAGAAAAGCAGAGGGCCCCTAGGAGATCCCAGTGGCTGCAGACAGAGGACGGAACCTCCCCACACTCAGAATTAGGGAATAAGTAGGAGTGGTTTGGGGAGGTTTGGGGGCGCCCTCCACGCAGCTGCCTGGTGTCACAGCTGTTCCCTGGCAGGGGGAAGTCCGCTAAATACCTCCCCTGTCCAGGGGGAGGCACTACGAATTTCCTGCATTTCCAGACGAACCCCCGAATTTCGCCGGCAGCCCGCACTAAGAGTCATTCGGGGAAGACACGCGGAGGGCTCCTAGGAGATCCCAGGCTCTGCAGACGGAGGACGGAACCTCCCCACACTCAGAATTCCGGAACGCAACCGAGTGGTTGGGGGAGGTTTGGGACCGCACTCCACTCAGGTGCCTGGTGTCACAGCTGTTCCCTGGCAGGGGGAATTCCGCTAATTACCTCCCCAGTCCAGGGGGAGGCACTACATGCTACCTGCATTTCCAGCCAAACCCCCGCCTTTCCCCGGAAGCCCACACTAGAGACACTCGGGGAAGACACGCGGAGGGCTCTTAGGAGATCCCAGGAGCTGCAGGCAGAGGACGAAACCTCCACACACTCAGAATTACGGAACACGTACGAGTGGGTTGGGGAGGTTTGGGGCCGCACTCCACACAGCTGCCTGGTGTCACAGCTGTTCCCAGACAGGGGGATGTCCGCTAACTACCTTCCCTGTCCAGGGGGAGGCACTACATGTTTCCTGCATTTCCAGCCCAACCCCCGCTTTTCCCCGGCATCCCGCACTAGGAGACACTCGGGGAAGACACGAGGAGGACTACTAGGAGATCCCAGGCGCTGCAGACATTAGAGGGAACCTCCCCACACTCAGAAATCTGGAAAGCGGCCGAGTGGCTGGGGGATGTTTGGGACCGAGCTCCACACAGCTGCCTGGTGTCACAGCTGTTCCATGGCAGGGGGAATTCCGTTAATTACATCAACTGTCCAGGGGGAGGCACTACATTCTACCTGTATTTTCAGCCCAACCCCCGCCTTTCCCTGGCAGACCGCAATAGCAGACACTCGTGGAAGAAACCTGGAGGGCTCCTATGAGATCCCAGGTGCTGCAGTCAGATGACGGAACCTCCCGACACTCAGAATTCCGGAACGAGGCCGAGTGGGTGGGGTAGGTTTGGGGCCGCCCTCCACTCAGCTGCCTGTTGTCACAGCTATTCCCTGTCAGGGGAATTCCTCTAAATACCTCCCGTGTCCAGGGGGAGGCACTAAATGCTACCTACATTTCCAGCCCAACCCCCGACTTTCCCATGTAGCCCGCAATAGCAGACACTCGTGAAATGAACGAGCAGGGCTCCTAGGAGATCCCATGCGCTGCAGACAGAGGACGGAACTTCCCCACACTCAGAATTCCGCAACGCACCCGAGTGGATGGGGGAGGTTTAGGGCCGTCCTCCAAGATGCTGCGTGGTGTCACAGCTGTTCCCTGGCAGGGGTAAGTACGCTAATTACCTTCTCTGTCCAGGGGAAGGCATTACATGCTTCCTGCATTTCCAGCCCAACCCCTGCCATTCCCTGGGAGCCCGCATAAAGAGTCACTCGGGGAAGACACGCGGAAGGCTCCTAGGAGATTACAAGAGCTGCAGACAGAGTACGGAACCTCCCCAAACTCAGAATTCCGGAACGCGGCCGAGAGGGTGGGGGAGATTTAGGGCCGCCCTCCACGCAGCTGCCTGGTATCACAGCAGTTCCCTGTCATGGGGAAGTCCGCTAAATACCTCCCTTGTCCAGGGGGAGGCACTACATGCTATCTGCATTTCCAGCCCAACCCCTGACTTTCCCAGGCAGCCCGCACTAAGAGACAATAGGGAAAATACGCGGATTTCTCCTAGGAGATTCCATGTGCTGCAGACAGATGACGGAACCTCCCCACACTCAGAATTCCGTAACGCGGCCGAGTGGGTGGGGGAGGTTTAGGGCTGCCCAGCACGCAGCTGCCTGTTGTCACAGCTGTTCCCTGGCAGGGGGAAGATAGCTAAAATCCTCCCCGTCCAGGGGGAGACAATAAATGCTTTCTGCATTTCCATCCCAACCCCCGCTTTTCCCCGGTATCCCGCACAAGGAATCACTCGTGGAAGACACGCGGATTGCTCATAGGAGATCCCAGGCGCTGCAGACAGAGGACGGAATCTCCCCACACTCAGAAATCCGGAACGCGGCCGAGTTGGTTGGGGAGGTTTGGAGCCACCCTCCACGCAGTTGCCTTTTGTCACAGCTGTTCCCTGGCAGGGGATGTCCGCTAATTACCTCCCCAGTCCAGGGGGAGGCACGACATGCTACCTGCATTTACAGCATAACCCCCGCATTTCCCAGGCAGCCCGCACTAGAGACACTCGGGGAAGACACACGGAGGGCTCCTAGGTGATCCCAGGCGCTGCAGACACAGGACGGAACCTCCCCACCCTCAGAGTTACGGATCACGGCCGATTGGGTGGGGGAGGATTGGAGCCGAACTCCAGGCAGCTGCCTGTTGTCACAGCTGTTCCCTGTCAGGTGGAAGTCCGCTAATTACCTCTCCTGTCCAGGGGGAGGCACTAGATGCTACCTGCATTTCCAGGCCAACCCCCGCCTTTCCCCAGCAGCACGCACAAGGAGACACTCGGGGAAGACACGCGGAGGGATCCTAGGACATCCCAGGCGCTGCAGACAGAGGACGGAACCTCCCCACACTCAGAATTCCGGAACGCGGCCGAGTGGGTTGAGGAGTATTGGGGCTGTCCTCCACGCAGCTGCCTGGTGTCAGAGCTGTTCCTTGGCATGGGGAAGTCCGCTAAATTCCTCCGCTGTCCAGGGGAAGGTACTGCATGCTACCTTCGTTTCTATCCCTACCCCCGCCTTTCAACGGAAGCCCGCACTAGGAGACACTCGGGGAAGACACGAGGAGGACTACTAGGAGATCCCAGGCGCTGCAGACAGTAGAGGGAACCTACCCACACTCAGAAATCTGGAACGCGGCCGAGTGGCTGTGGGATGTTTGGGACCGCGCTCCACATAGCTGCCTGGTGTCACAGCTGTTCCATGGCAGGGGGAATTCCGTTAATTACATCAATGGTCCAGGGGGAGGCACTACATTCTACCTGCATTTCCAGCCCAACCCCCACCTTTCCCTGGCAGACCGCAATAGCAGAGACTCGGGGAAGAAACCCGGAGTGCTCCTATGAGATCCCAGTTGCTGCAGTCAGAAGACGGAACCTCCCGACACTCAGAATTCCGGAACGAGGCCGAGTGGTTGGGGGAGGTTTGGGGCCGCACTCCACTCAGCTGCCTGTTGTCACAGCTATTCCCTGTCAGGGGAATTCCTCTATAAACCTCCCGTGTCCAGGGGGAGGCACTAAATGCTACCTGCATTTCCAGCCCAACCCCCGACTTTCCCATGTAGCCCGCACTAGGAGACACTCGGGTAAGACACGGGGAGGGCTCCTAGGAGATCCCAGTGGCTGCAGACTTAGGACGGAACCTCCCCAACTCAGAAATCCGGAACGCGGCCGAGTGGGTTGTGGAGGTTTGGGGCCGCCCTCCACGCACCTGCCTTGTGTCAGAGCTGTTCCCTGTAAGGGGGAAGTCCGTTAATTACCTCCCCTGTCCAGGGGGAGGCACTAGATGCTACCTACAATTCCAGCCCAAACCCCGCATTTCCCCGGGAGCCCGCACTAGAAAACACTCAGGGAAGTCACGCGGAAGGCTCCTAGGAGATCCCAAGAGCTGCAGACAGAGGAAGGAACCTCCCCACACTCAGAATTACGGAATAAGTAGGAGTGGTTTGGGGAGGTTTGGGGGCGCCCTCCACGCAGCTGTCTGGTGTCACAGCTGTTCCCTGGCAGATGGAAGTCAGCTAAATACCTCCCCTGTCCAGGGGGATGTACTACGTGGTTCCTGCATTTCCAGACCAACCCCCGCCTTTCCCCGGCAGCCCGTACTAAGAGCCACTCCGGGAAGACACGCGGAGGGATCCTAGGAGATCCCAGGCGCTGCAGACAGAGGACGGAACCTCCCCACACTCAGAATTCCGGAACGCGGCCGAGTGGTTGTGGGAGGTTTAAGGCCGCCCTCCACGCAGCTGCCTGTTGTCACAGCTGTTCCCTGGCAGGATGAATTCCGATAAATACATCAACAGTCCAGGGGGAGCCACTACATTCTACCTGCTTTTGCAGCCGAACCCCCGCCTTTCCCTGGCAGCCCGCAATAGCAGACACTCGGGTAAGAAACGCGGAAGGCTCCTAGGAGATCCCATGCGCTGCAGACAGAGGACGGAAATTCCCCACACTCAGAATTCCGCAACGCGCCCGAGTGGGTGGGGGAGGTTTAGGGCCCTCCTCCACGATGCTGCCTGGTGTCACAGCTGTTCCCTGGCAGGGGTAAGTACGCTAATTACCTTCTCTGTCCAGGGGAAGGCATTATATGCACCTGCATTTCCAGCCCAACACCTGCCATTCCCCGGGAGCCCGCATAAATTGTCACTCGGGGAAAACACGCGGAGGGCTCCTAGGAGATTACAAGAGCTGCAGACAGAGTACGGAACCTCCCCAAACTCAGAATTCCGGAACGCGGCTTTGAGAGTGGGGGAGCTTTAGGGCCGCCCTCCACGCAGCTGACTGTTATCACAGCAGTTCCCTGTCATGGGGAAGTACGCTAAATACCTCCCTTGTCCAGGGGGAGGCACTACATGCTACCTGCATTTCCAGCCCAACCCCCGACTTTCCCAGGCAGCCCGCATCAAGAGACAATAGGGAAAATACGAGGATTTCTCCTAGGAGATTCCATGTGCTGCAGACAGAGGACGGAACCTCCCCACACTCAGAATTCCGTAACGCAGCCGAGTGGGTGGGGGAGGTTTAGGGCCGCCCACCACGCAGATTCCTGTTGTCACAGCTGTTCCCTGGCAGGGGGAAGATCGCTAAATTCCTCCCCGTCCTGGGGGAGGCACTAAATGCTTCCTGCATTTCCATCCCAACCCCCGCATTTCCCCGGTAGCCCGCACTGGGAATCACTCGTGGAAGACACGCGGATGGCTCCTAGGAGATCCCAGGCGCTGCAGACAGAGGACGGAAGCTCCACACACTCAGAAATCCGGAACGCGGCCGAGTTGGTTGGGGAGGTTTGGAGCCACCCTCCACGCAGTTGCCTTTTGTCACAGCTGTTCCCTGGCAGGGGGAAGTCCGCTAATTACCTCCCCAGTGCAGGAAGAGGCACTAGATGCTACCTGCATTTCCATCCCAACCCTGGCATTTAACCGGCAGTCCGCACTAGGAGAGAATCTGGGAAGACACGCAGAGGGCTCCTAGGAGTTCCCAGGCACTGCAGACAGAGGACGGAACCTCCCAACTTTCAGAATTCCGGAACGTGGCCGAGTGGGTGGGGGAGGTTTGGGACCGCCTTCCACGAAGCTTCCTGTTGTCACAGCTGATCCCTGGCAGGGGGAATTCCGCTAATAACCTCCCCTGTCCAGGGGGAGGCACTACATCCTACCTGCATTTCCAGCCCTACCCCCGCCTTTAACCGGAAACCCGCACTAAAATTCACTCGGGAAAGACACGCGGAGGGCTTCTAGGATATCCCAGGCGCTGCAGACCGAGGAAGGATCCTCCCACACTCAGAATTCCGGAAGTCGGCCGAGTGGGTGGGGGAGGATTGGGACCGACCTTCACGAAGCTGCCTTGTGTCACAGCTGTTCCCTGGCAGGGGGAATTCCGCTAATTACATCAACTGTCCAGGGGGAGGCACTACATGCTACCTGCATTTCCAGCCCAACGCCAGCCTTTCCCCGGCAGCCTGCAATAGCTGACACTCGTGTCAGAAAAGCAGAGGGCCCCTAGGAGATCCCAGTGGCTGCAGACAGAGGACGGAACCTCCCCACACTCAGAATTAGGGAATAAGTAGGAGTGGTTTGGGGAGGTTTGGGGGCGCCCTCCACGCAGCTGCCTGGTGTCACAGCTGTTCCCTGGCAGGGGGAAGTCCGCTAAATACCTCCCCTGTCCAGGGGGAGGCACTACGAATTTCCTGCATTTCCAGACGAACCCCCGAATTTCGCCGGCAGCCCGCACTAAGAGTCATTCGGGGAAGACACGCGGAGGGCTCCTAGGAGATCCCAGGCTCTGCAGACGGAGGACGGAACCTCCCCACACTCAGAATTCCGGAACGCAACCGAGTGGTTGGGGGAGGTTTGGGACCGCACTCCACTCAGGTGCCTGGTGTCACAGCTGTTCCCTGGCAGGGGGAATTCCGCTAATTACCTCCCCAGTCCAGGGGGAGGCACTACATGCTACCTGCATTTCCAGCCAAACCCCCGCCTTTCCCCGGAAGCCCACACTAGAGACACTCGGGGAAGACACGCGGAGGGCTCTTAGGAGATCCCAGGAGCTGCAGGCAGAGGACGAAACCTCCACACACTCAGAATTACGGAACACGTACGAGTGGGTTGGGGAGGTTTGGGGCCGCACTCCACACAGCTGCCTGGTGTCACAGCTGTTCCCAGACAGGGGGATGTCCGCTAACTACCTTCCCTGTCCAGGGGGAGGCACTACATGTTTCCTGCATTTCCAGCCCAACCCCCGCTTTTCCCCGGCATCCCGCACTAGGAGACACTCGGGGAAGACACGAGGAGGACTACTAGGAGATCCCAGGCGCTGCAGACATTAGAGGGAACCTCCCCACACTCAGAAATCTGGAAAGCGGCCGAGTGGCTGGGGGATGTTTGGGACCGAGCTCCACACAGCTGCCTGGTGTCACAGCTGTTCCATGGCAGGGGGAATTCCGTTAATTACATCAACTGTCCAGGGGGAGGCACTACATTCTACCTGTATTTTCAGCCCAACCCCCGCCTTTCCCTGGCCGACCGCAATAGCAGACACTCGTGGAAGAAACCTGGAGGGCTCCTATGAGATCCCAGGTGCTGCAGTCAGATGACGGAACCTCCCGACACTCAGAATTCCGGAACGAGGCCGAGTGGGTGGGGTAGGTTTGGGGCCGCCCTCCACTCAGCTGCCTGTTGTCACAGCTATTCCCTGTCAGGGGAATTCCTCTAAATACCTCCCGTGTCCAGGGGGAGGCACTAAATGCTACCTACATTTCCAGCCCAACCCCCGACTTTCCCATGTAGCCCGCAATAGCAGACACTCGTGAAATGAACGAGCAGGGCTCCTAGGAGATCCCATGCGCTGCAGACAGAGGACGGAACTTCCCCACACTCAGAATTCCGCAACGCACCCGAGTGGATGGGGGAGGTTTAGGGCCGTCCTCCAAGATGCTGCGTGGTGTCACAGCTGTTCCCTGGCAGGGGTAAGTACGCTAATTACCTTCTCTGTCCAGGGGAAGGCATTACATGCTTCCTGCATTTCCAGCCCAACCCCTGCCATTCCCTGGGAGCCCGCATAAAGAGTCACTCGGGGAAGACACGCGGAAGGCTCCTAGGAGATTACAAGAGCTGCAGACAGAGTACGGAACCTCCCCAAACTCAGAATTCCGGAACGCGGCCGAGAGGGTGGGGGAGATTTAGGGCCGCCCTCCACGCAGCTGCCTGGTATCACAGCAGTTCCCTGTCATGGGGAAGTCCGCTAAATACCTCCCTTGTCCAGGGGGAGGCACTACATGCTACCTGCATTTCCAGCCCAACCCCTGACTTTCCCAGGCAGCCCGCACTAAGAGACAATAGGGAAAATACGCGGATTTCTCCTAGGAGATTCCATGTGCTGCAGACAGATGACGGAACCTCCCCACACTCAGAATTCCGTAACGCGGCCGAGTGGGTGGGGGAGGTTTAGGGCTGCCCAGCACGCAGCTGCCTGTTGTCACAGCTGTTCCCTGGCAGGGGGAAGATAGCTAAAATCCTCCCCGTCCAGGGGGAGACAATAAATGCTTTCTGCATTTCCATCCCAACCCCCGCTTTTCCCCGGTATCCCGCACTAGGAATCACTCGTGGAAGACACGCGGATTGCTCATAGGAGATCCCAGGCGCTGCAGACAGAGGACGGAATCTCCCCACACTCAGAAATCCGGAACGCGGCCGAGTTGGTTGGGGAGGTTTGGAGCCACCCTCCACGCAGTTGCCTTTTGTCACAGCTGTTCCCTGGCAGGGGGAAGTCCGCTAATTACCTCCCCTGTGCAGGTAGAAGCACTAGATACTACCTGCATTTCCATCCCAACCCTGGCATTTAACCGGCAGTCCGCACTAGGAGAGAATCTGGGAAGACACGCGGAGGGCTCCTAGGAGTTCCCAGGCACTGCAGACAGAGGACGGAACCTCCCAACATTCAGAATTCCGGAACGTGGCCGAGTGGGTGGGGGAGGTTTGGGACCGCCTTCCACGAAGCTTCCTGCTGTCACAGCTAATCCCTGGCAGGGGGAATTCCGCTAATAACCTCCCCTGTCCAGGGGGAGGCACTACATCCTACCTGCATTTCCAGCCCAACGCCAGCCTTTCCCCGGCAGCCTGCAATAGCTGACACTCGTGTAAGAAAAGCGGAGGGCCCCTAGGAGATCCCAGGAGCTGCAGACAGAGGAAGGAACCTCCCCACACTCAGAGTTAGGGAATAAGTAGGAGTGGTTTGGGAGGTTTGGGGGCGCCCTCCACGCAGCTGCCTGGTGTCACAGCTGTTCCCTGGCAGGGGGAAGTCCGCTATATACCTCCCCTGTCCAGGGGGAGGCACTACGATTTTCCTACATTTCCAGACGAACCCCCGAATTTCGCCGGCAGCCCGCACTAAGAGCCATTCGGGGAAGACACGCGGAGGCCTCCTAGGAGATCCCAGGCTCTGCAGACGGAGGACGGAACCTCCCCACACTCAGAATTCCGGAACGCAACCGAGTGGTTGGGGGAGGTTTGGGACCGCCCTCCACTCATCTGCCTGGTGTCACAGCTGTTCCCTGGCAGGGAGAATTCCGCTAATTACCTCCCTAGTCCAGGGGGAGGCACTACATGCTACCTGCATTTCCAGCCAAACCCCCGCCTTTCCCCGGAAGACTACACTGGAGACACTCGGTGAAGACACGCGGAGGGCTCTTAGGAGATCCCAGGCGCTGCAGGCAGAGGACGAAACCTCCACACACTCAGAATTACGGAACACGTACGAGTGGGTTGGGGAGGTTTTGGGCGCCCTCCACGCAGCTGCCTGGAGTCACAGCTGTTCCCTGTCAGGGGGAAGTCCGCTAATTACCTCCCCTGTACAGGGGGTGGCACTACATGGTTCCTGCATTTCCAGCACAACCCCCGCTTTTCCCCGGCAGCACGCATTAGGACACACTAGGGGAAAACATGCGGAGGGCTCCTAGTAGATCCCACGCGCTGCAGACCGAGGACGGAACCTCCCCACACTCAGATATCCGGAATAAGTAGGAGAGGTTTCGGGATGTTTGGGGCCGCCCTCCACGCAGCTGCCTGGTGTCACAGCTGGTCCTTTGCAGGGGGAAGTCCGCTAAATTCCTACGCTGTCCAGGGTGAGGCACTACATGCTACCTTCATTTCCAGCCCAACCCCCGCCTTTCAACGGCAGCCCGCCCTAGGAGACACTCAGGGAAGACACGTGGAGGGCTCCTAGTAGATCCCAAGATCTGCAGACAAAAGGCGGAACCTCCCCACACTCAGAATTATGGAATTAGTAGGAGTGGTTTGGGGAGGTATGGGGGCGCCCTCCACGCAGATGCCTTTTGTCACAGCTGTTCCCTGGCAGGGGTAAGTCCGCTAATTACCTCCCCAGTCCAGGGTGTGGTACTAGATGCTACCTGCATTTCCAGCCCAACCCCCGCCTTTCCCGGGCAGACCACACTAGGAGACACTGGGGGAAGACAAGCGGAGGGCTCCTAGGAGATCACAGGGGCTGCAGACAGAGGACGGAACCTCCCCAACTCAGAAATCCAGAACGCGGTCAAATGGGTGGGGGAGGTTTGGGGCCGCCCTCCACGCACCTGCCTTGTGTCAGAGCTGTTCCCTCTCAGGGGGAAGTCCGCTAATTACCTCCCCTGTCAACGGGGAGGAACTAGATGCTACCTGCATTTCCAGCCCAAACCCCGCATTTCCCCGGCAGCCAGCACTAGGAAACACTCAGGAAAGACACGCAGAATGCTCCTAGGAGATCCCAAGAGCTGCAGAGAGAGGACAAAACCTCCCCACACTCAGAATTACGGAATAAGTAGAAGTGGTCTGGGTAGTTTTGGGGGCGCACTCCACGTAGCTGCCTGGTGTCACACTTGTTCCCTGGCAGGGGGAAGTCCGCTAATTACCTCATCATTCCAGGGGGAGGCAATAGATGCTACCTGCATTTCCAGAA
Source organism: Camelus ferus (assembly GCF_009834535.1). Lineage (NCBI taxonomy): Eukaryota > Metazoa > Chordata > Mammalia > Artiodactyla > Camelidae > Camelus > Camelus ferus. The sequence continues at coordinate 91,792 of NC_045703.1, forward strand.
CAACCCACGCCTTTCCTCGGCAGCCCACACTAGAGAAACTCGTTGAAGACACGCCGAGGGCTCCTAGGAGATCCCAGGTGCTGCAGACAGAGGACCGAACTTCCCCACACTCAGAGTTACGGAACGCGGCCGAGTGGGTGGGGGAGGATTGGAGCCGCCCTCCACGCATCTGCCTGTTGTCACAGCTGTTACCTGTCAGGGGGAAGTCCGCTAAATAATTCCATTGTCCAGGGGGAAGCACTATATTTTTCCTACATTTCCAGCCCTACCCCTGCCTTTCCCCGGCAGCCCGCAATAGGAGTCACTCGGGGAAGACACGCGGAAGGCTCCTAGGAGATCCCAGGGGATGCAGAAAGAGGACGGAACCTCCCCACACTCAGAATTCCGGAACGCGGCCGAGTGGGTGGGGGAGGATTGCGGCGGCACACCACGCACCTGCCTGGTGTCACAGCTGTTCCCTGGCAGGGGGAATTCCGCTAATTACCTCCTCTGTCCAGGTTGAGGCACTAGATGCTAAATGCATTTCCAGCCCAACCCACAGCTTTCCCCGGCAGCCCGGAATAGTAGACACTGAGGGAAGACACGTGGAGGGCTCCTAGGAGATCCCAGGTGCCGCAGACAGAGGACGGAACCTCCCCACACTCAGATTACGGAATACGTACGAGAGGGTTGGGGAGGTTTGGGGCCGCACTTCACACAGCTGCCTGGTGTCACAGCTGTTCCCTGGCAGGGGGAATTCCGTTAATTACATAAACTGTCCAAGGGGAGGCAGTACATTCTACCTGCATTTCCAGCCCAACCCCCGCCTTTCCCTGGCACCTCGCAATAGCAGAATCTCGGGGAAGAAACGCAGAGGTCTACTATGAGATCCCAGGAGCTGCAGTCAGAAGACGGAACCTCCCCACACTCAGAATTCCGGAACGAGGCCGAGTGTATGGGGGAGTTTTGGGGCCGCCCTCCACGCAGCTGCCTGTTGTCACAGCTATTCCCTGTCAGGGGAATTCCGCTAAATACCTCCCGTGTCCAGGGGGAGGCACTACATGCTACCTGCATTTCCAGCCCAACCCCCGAATTTCACATGTAGCCCGCACTAGGGGACAATCGGGAAAATACGCGGATTTCTCCTAGGAGATCCCATGCGCTGCAGACAGAGGACGGAACCTCCCCACACTCAGAATTCCGGAACGCGGCCGAGTGGGTGGGGGAGGTTTAAGGCCGCCCTCCACGCAGCTGCCTGGTGTCACAGCTGATCCCTGGCAGGGGGAATTCCGCTAATAACCTCCCCTGTCCAGGGGGAGGCACTACATCCTACCTGCATTTCCAGCCCTACCCCCGCCTTTAACCGGAAACCCGCACTAAAATTCACTCGGGAAAGACACGCGGAGGGCTTCTAGGATATCCCAGGCGCTGCAGACCGAGGAAGGATCCTCCCACACTCAGAATTCCGGAAGTCGGCCGAGTGGGTGGGGGAGGATTGGGACCGACCTTCACTAAGCTGCCTTGTGTCACAGCTGTTCCCTGGCAGGGGGAATTCCGCTAATTACATCAACTGTCCAGGGGGAGGCACTACATGCTACCTGCATTTCCAGCCCAACGCCAGCCTTTCCCCGGCAGCCTGCAATAGCTGACACTCGTGTCAGAAAAGCAGAGGGCCCCTAGGAGATCCCAGTGGCTGCAGACAGAGGACGGAACCTCCCCACACTCAGAATTAGGGAATAAGTAGGAGTGGTTTGGGGAGGTTTGGGGGCGCCCTCCACGCAGCTGCCTGGTGTCACAGCTGTTCCCTGGCAGGGGGAAGTCCGCTAAATACCTCCCCTGTCCAGGGGGAGGCACTACGAATTTCCTGCATTTCCAGACGAACCCCCGAATTTCGCCGGCAGCCCGCACTAAGAGTCATTCGGGGAAGACACGCGGAGGGCTCCTAGGAGATCCCAGGCTCTGCAGACGGAGGACGGAACCTCCCCACACTCAGAATTCCGGAACGCAACCGAGTGGTTGGGGGAGGTTTGGGACCGCACTCCACTCAGGTGCCTGGTGTCACAGCTGTTCCCTGGCAGGGGGAATTCCGCTAATTGCCTCCCCAGTCCAGGGGGAGGCACTACATGCTACCTGCATTTCCAGCCAAACCCCCGCCTTTCCCCGGAAGCCCACACTAGAGACACTCGGGGAAGACACGCGGAGGGCTCTTAGGAGATCCCAGGAGCTGCAGGCAGAGGACGAAACCTCCACACACTCAGAATTACGGAACACGTACGAGTGGGTTGGGGAGGTTTGGGGCCGCACTCCACACAGCTGCCTGGTGTCACAGCTGTTCCCAGACAGGGGGATGTCCGCTAACTACCTTCCCTGTCCAGGGGGAGGCACTACATGTTTCCTGCATTTCCAGCCCAACCCCCGCTTTTCCCCGGCATCCCGCACTAGGAGACACTCGGGGAAGACACGAGGAGGACTACTAGGAGATCCCAGGCGCTGCAGACATTAGAGGGAACCTCCCCACACTCAGAAATCTGGAAAGCGGCCGAGTGGCTGGGGGATGTTTGGGACCGAGCTCCACACAGCTGCCTGGTGTCACAGCTGTTCCATGGCAGGGGGAATTCCGTTAATTACATCAACTGTCCAGGGGGAGGCACTACATTCTACCTGTATTTTCAGCCCAACCCCCGCCATTCCCTGGCAGACCGCAATAGCAGATACTCGTGGAAGAAACCCGGAGGGCTCCTATGAGATCCCAGGTGCTGCAGACAGATGACGGAAACTCCCGACACTCAGAATTCCGGAACGCAACCGAGTGGTTGGGGGAGGTTTGGGACCGCCCTCCACTCATCTGCCTGGTGTCACAGCTGTTCCCTGGCAGGGAGAATTCCGCTAATTACCTCCCTAGTCCAGGGGGAGGCACTACATGCTACCTGCATTTCCAGCCAAACCCCGCCTTTCCCTGGAAGACTACACTGGAGACACTCGGTGAAGACACGCGGAGGGCTCTTAGGAGATCCCAGGCGCTGCAGGCAGAGGACGAAACCTCCACACACTCAGAATTACGGAACACGTACGAGTGGGTTGGGGAGGTTTTGGGCGCCCTCCACGCAGCTGCCTGGAGTCACAGCTGTTCCCTGTCAGGGGGAAGTCCGCTAATTACCTCCCCTGTACAGGGGGTGGCACTACATGGTTCCTGCATTTCCAGCACAACCCCCGCTTTTCCCCGGCAGCACGCATTAGGACACACTAGGGGAAAACATGCGGAGGGCTCCTAGTAGATCCCCCGCGCTGCAGACAGAGGACGGAACCTCCCCACACTCAGATATCCGGAATAAGTAGGAGAGGTTTCGGGATGTTTGGGGCCGCCCTCCACGCAGCTGCCTGGTGTCACAGCTGGTCCTTTGCAGGGGGAAGTCCGCTAAATTCCTACGCTGTCCAGGGTGAGGCACTACATGCTACCTTCATTTCCAGCCCAACCCCCGCCTTTCAACGGCAGCCCGCCCTAGGAGACACTCAGGGAAGACACGTGGAGGGCTCCTAGTAGATCCCAAGAGCTGCAGACAAAAGGCGGAACCTCCCCACACTCAGAATTATGGAATTAGTAGGAGTGGTTTGGGGAGGTATGGGGGCGCCCTCCACGCAGATGCCTTTTGTCACAGCTGTTCCCTGGCAGGGGTAAGTCCGCTAATTACCTCCCCAGTCCAGGGTGTGGTACTAGATGCTACCTGCATTTCCAGCCCAACCCCCGCCTTTCCCGGGCAGACCACACTAGGAGACACTGGGGGAAGACAAGCGGAGGGCTCCTAGGAGATCACAGGGGCTGCAGACAGAGGACGGAACCTCCCCAACTCAGAAATCCAGAACGCGGTCAAATGGGTGGGGGAGGTTTGGGGCCGCCCTCCACGCACCTGCCTTGTGTCAGAGCTGTTCCCTCTCAGGGGGAAGTCCGCTAATTACCTCCCCTGTCAACGGGGAGGAACTAGATGCTACCTGCATTTCCAGCCCAAACCCCGCATTTCCCCGGCAGCCAGCACTAGGAAACACTCAGGAAAGACACGCAGAATGCTCCTAGGAGATCCCAAGAGCTGCAGAGAGAGGACAAAACCTCCCCACACTCAGAATTACGGAATAAGTAGAAGTGGTCTGGGTAGTTTTGGGGGCGCACTCCACGTAGCTGCCTGGTGTCACACTTGTTCCCTGGCAGGGGGAAGTCCGCTAATTACCTCATCATTCCAGGGGGAGGCAATAGATGCTACCTGCATTTCCAGAACAACCCACGCCTTTCCTCGGCAGCCCACACTAGAGAAACTCGTTGAAGACACGCCGAGGGCTCCTAGGAGATCCCAGGTGCTGCAGACAGAGGACCGAACTTCCCCACACTCAGAGTTACGGAACGCGGCCGAGTGGGTGGGGGAGGATTGGAGCCGCCCTCCACGCATCTGCCTGTTGTCACAGCTGTTACCTGTCAGGGGGAAGTCCGCTAAATAATTCCATTGTCCAGGGGGAAGCACTATATTTTTCCTACATTTCCAGCCCTACCCCTGCCTTTCCCCGGCAGCCCGCAATAGGAGTCACTCGGGGAAGACACGCGGAAGGCTCCTAGGAGATCCCAGGGGATGCAGAAAGAGGACGGAACCTCCCCACACTCAGAATTCCGGAACGCGGCCGAGTGGGTGGGGGAGGATTGCGGCCGCACACCACGCACCTGCCTGGTGTCACAGCTGTTCCCTGGCAGGGGGAATTCCGCTAATTACCTCCTCTGTCCAGGTTGAGGCACTAGATGCTAAATGCATTTCCAGCCCAACCCACAGCTTTCCCCGGCAGCCCGGAATAGTAGACACTGAGGGAAGACACGTGGAGGGCTCCTAGGAGATCCCAGGTGCCGCAGACAGAGGACGGAACCTCCCCACACTCAGATTACGGAATACGTACGAGAGGGTTGGGGAGGTTTGGGGCCGCACTTCACACAGCTGCCTGGTGTCACAGCTGTTCCCTGGCAGGGGGAATTCCGTTAATTACATAAACTGTCCAAGGGGAGGCAGTACATTCTACCTGCATTTCCAGCCCAACCCCCGCCTTTCCCTGGCAGCTCGCAATAGCAGAATCTCGGGGAAGAAACGCAGAGGTCTACTGTGAGATCCCAGGAGCTGCAGTCAGAAGACGGAACCTCCCCACACTCAGAATTCCGGAACGAGGCCGAGTGTGTGGGGGAGTTTTGGGGCCGCCCTCCACGCAGCTGCCTGTTGTCACAGCTATTCCCTGTCAGGGGAATTCCGCTAAATACCTCCCGTGTCCAGGGGGAGGCACTACATGCTACCTGCATTTCCAGCCCAACCCCCGAATTTCACATGTAGCCCGCACTAGGAGACAATCGGGAAAATACGCGGATTTCTCCTAGGAGATCCCATGCGCTGCAGACAGAGGACGGAACCTCCCCACACTCAGAATTCCGGAACGCGGCCGAGTGGGTGGGGGAGGTTTAAGGCCGCCCTCCACGCAGCTGCCTGGTGTCACAGCTGCTCCCTTGCAGGTGGAATTCCGCCAATTACCTCCCCTGTCCGGGGGAAGGCACTACATGCTTCCTGCATTTCCAGTCATATCCCCGCCTTTCCCAAGCAGCCCGCACTATGAGACACTCCAGGAACACACGAGGAGTACTACTAGGAGATCCCAGGTGCTGCAGACAGAGGACGGAACCTCCCCACACTCAGAATTCCGGATGTTGGCCGAGTGGTTGGGGGAGGTTTTTGACCACGCTCCACGCAGCTGCCTGGTGTCAAAGCTGTTCCATGGCAGGGGGAATTCCGCTAAAAACCTCCCCTGTCCAGGGGGAGGCACTTCATGCTACCTGCATTTCCAGCAAAATCCCCGCCTGTCAACGGAAGCCCGCCCTAGGAGACACTCAGGGAAGACACTCGGAAGTCTCCTAGGAGATCCCAAGAGCTGCAGACAGAAGACGGAACCTCCCCACACTCAGAATTAGGTAATAAATAGGAGTGGTTTGGAGAGGTATGGGGGCGCCCTCCACGCAGCTGCCTGGTGTCACAGCTGTTCCCTTGTAGGAAGAAGTCCGCTAAATACCTCCCCTGTCCAGGGGGAGGCACTACGAGTTTTCTGCATTTCCAGACGGACCCCCGACTTTCCCCGGCAGCCCGCACTAAGAGCCACTCAGGGAAGACACGCGGAGGGCTCCTAGGCGATCCCAGGCGCTGCAGACTGAGGACGGAACCTCCCCACACTCAGAATTCCGGAACGCAACCGAGTGTGTGGGGGAGGTTTGGGACCGCCCTCCACTCAGCTGCCTGGTGTCACAGCTGTTCCCTGGCAGGGGGAAGTCCGCTAATTACCTCCCCAGTCCAGGGGGAGGCACTACATGCTACCTGCATTTCCAGCCAAACCCCCGCCTTTCCCCGGAAGCCCACACTAGAGACACTCGGGGAAGACACGCGGAGGGCTCTTAGGAGATCCCAGGCGCTGCAGGCAGAGGACGAAACCTCCACACACTCAGAATTACGGAACACGTACGAGTGGGTTGGGGAGGTTTTGGGCGCCCTCCACGCAGCTGCCTGGAGTCACAGCTGTTCCCTGTCAGGGGGAAGTCCGCTAATTACCTCCCCTGTACAGGGGGTGGCACTACATGGTTCCTGCATTTCCAGCACAACCCCCGCTTTTCCCCGGCAGCCCGCACTAGGACACACTCGGGGAAAACATGCGGAAGGCTCCTAGTAGATCCCACGCGCTGCAGACAGAGGACGGAACCTCCCCACACTCAGATATCCGGAATAAGTAGGAGAGGTTTGGGGAGGTTTGGGGCCGCCCTCCACGCAGCTGCCTGGTGTCACAGCTGTTCCTTTGCAGGGGGAAGTCCGCTAAATTCCTCTGCTGTCCAGGGGGAGGCACTACATGATACCTTCATTTCCAGCCCAACCCCCGCCTTTCAACGGCAGCCCTCCCTAGGAGATACTCAGGGAAGACACGTGGAGGGCTCTTAGTAGATCTCAAGAGCTGCAGACTAAAGGCGGAACCTCCCCACACTCAGAATTATGAAATAAGTAGGAGTGGTTTGGGGAGGTATGGGGGCGCCCTCCACGCAGCAGCCTTTTTTCACAGCTGTTCCCTGGCAGGGGTAAGTCCACTAATTACCTTCCCAGTCCAGGGTGAGGTACTAGATGCTACCTGCATTTCCAGCCCAACCCCCGCCTTTCCCGGATAGCCCGCACTAAGGGACACTCGGGGAAGCCACGCGGAGGGCTCCTAGGAGATCACAGGGGCTGCAGGCAGAGGACGGAACTTACCCACACTCAGAGTTAAGGAACGCGGCCGAGTGGGTGGGGGAGGATTGGAGCCGCCCTCCACGCATCTGCCTGTTGTCACAGCTGTTACCTGTCAGGGGGAATTCCGCTAATTACCTCCATTGTCCAGGGGGAAGCACTACATTTTTCCTATATTTCCAGCCCTACCCCTGACTTTCCCCGGCAGCCCGCAATAGGAGTCATTCAGGGAAGACACGCGGAAGGCTCCTAGGAGATCCCAAGGGATGCAGAAAGAGGACGGAACCTCCCCACACTCAGAATTCCGGAACGCGGCCGAGTGGGTGGGGGAGGATTGTGGCCGCTCTCCACGCACCTGCCTGGTGTCACAGCTGTTCTCTTGCAGGTGGAATTCCGCTAATTACCTCCTCTGTCCAGGTTGAGGCACTAGATGCTGAATGCATTTCCAGGCCAACCCACAGTTTTCCACAGCAGCCCGGAATAGTAGACACTCAGGGAAGACACGCGGAGGGCTCCTAGGAGATCCCAGGTTCCGCAGACAGAGGACGGAACCTCCCCACACTCAGAATTATGGAATACGTACGAGAGGGTTGGGGAGGTTTGGGGCCGCAATTCACACAGCTGCCTGGTGTCACAGCTGTTCCCTGGCAGGGGGAATTCCGTTAATTACATCAACTGTACAGGGGGAGGCACTACATTCTACCTGCATTTCCAGCCCAACCCCCGCCTTTCCCTGGCAGCTCGCAATAGCAGACTCTCGGGGAAGAAACGCAGAGGGCTCCTATGAGATCCCAGGAGCTGCAGTCAGAGGACGGAACCTCCCCACACTCAGAATTTCGGAACGAGTCCGAGTGTGTGGGGGAGGTTTGGGGCCGCCCTCCATGCAGCTGCCTGTTGTCACAGCTATTCCCTGTCAGGGGAATTCCGCTAAATACCTCCCGTGTCCAGGGGGAGGCACTACATGCTACCTGCATTTCCAGCCCAACCCCCGAATTTCCCATGTAGCCCGCACTAGGGGACAATCGGGAAAATACGCGGATTTCTCCTAGGAGATCCCATGCGCTGCAGACAGAGGACGGAACCTCCCCACACTCAGAATTACGGAACAATTACGAGTGGGTGGGGGAGGTTTAGGGCCGCCCTCCACGCAGCTGCCTGTTGTCACAGCTATTCCCTGTCAGGGGAATTCCGCTAAATACCTCCCGTTTCCAGGGGGAGGCACTCAATTCTACCTGCATTTCCAGCCCAACCACCGAATTTCACATGTAGCCCGCACTAGGAGACAATCGGGAAAATACGCGGATTTCTCCTAGGAGATCCCACGCGCTGCAGACAGAGGACGGAACCTCCCCACACTCAGATATCCGGAATAAGTAGGAGAGGTTTGGGGAGGTTTGGGGCCGCCCTCCACGCAGCTGCCTGGTGTCACAGCTGTTCCTTTGCAGGGGGAAGTCCGCTAAATTCCTCCGCTGTCCAGGGGGAGGCACTACATGCTTCCTGCATTTCCAGTCAAATCCCCGCCTTTCCCCAGCAGCCCGCACTATGAGTCACTCGAGGAACACACGAGGAGGACTACTAGGAGATCCCAGTTGCTGCAGACAGAGGACGGAACCTCCCCACACTCAGAATTCCGGATATCGGCCGAGTGGTTGGGGGATGTTTGGGGCCGCCCTCCACGCAGCTGCCTGGTGTAAAAGATGTTCCATGGCAGGGGGATTTCTGCTAATAACCTCCCCTGTCCTGTGGGAGGCACTACATGCTACCTGCAATTCCAGCCCTACCCCCGCATTTAAACGGCAACCCGCACTAAGAGTCACTCGGGGAAGACAATCGGAGGGCTCCTAGGAAATCCCAGGCGCTGCAGACAGAGGATGAAACCTCCCCACACTGAGAATTCTGAAAGTCGGCCGAGTGGGTGGGGGAGGTATGTGGCCACCCTACACGCAGCTGTCTAGTGTCACAGCTGCTCCCTGGCCGGGGGAATTCCGCTAATTACATCAACAGTCCAGGGGGAGGCACTACATTCTACCTGCATTTCCAGCCGAACCCCCGCCTTTCCCCGGCAGCCGGCAATAGCAGACACTCGGGGAAGAAACGTGGAGGGCTCCTATGAGATCCCATGCGCTGCAGACGGAGGACGGAACCTCCCCACACTCAGAATTCCGCAACGCGTCCGAGTGGGTGGGGGAGCTTTAGGGCCGCCTTCCACGCAGCTGCCTGGTGACACAGCAGTTCCCTGTCATGGGGAAATCTGCTGAATACCTCACGTGTCCAGGTGGAGGCACTACACGCTACCTGCATTTCCATCCAATCCCCCGAATTTCCCAGGCAGCCCGCATTAAGAGACAATCGGGAAAATACGCGGATTTCTCCAAGGAGATCTCATGTGCTGCAGACAGAGGACGGAGCCTCCCCACACTCAGAATTCCGCAACGCGGCCGAGTGGTTGGGGGAGGTTTAGGGGCGCCATCCACGCAGCTGCCTGTTGTCACAGCTGTTCCCTGACAGGGGGAAGTTCGCTAAATTCCTCCCCTGTCCAGGGGGAGGCACTAAATGCTTCCTGCATTTCCATCCCTACCCCTGACTTTCCCCGGTAGCCCGCACTAAGAATCACTCGTGGAAGACACTTGGATGGCTCCTAGGCGATCCCAGGCGCTGCAGACAGAGGACGGATGCTCCCCACACGCAGAAATCCGGAACGCGACCGAGTTGTTTGGGGAGGTTTGGAGCCGCCCTCCATGGAGCTGCCTTTTGTCACAGCTGTTCCCTGGCAGGGGGAAGTTCGCTAATTTCCTCCCCTGTCCAGGGGGAGGCACTAAAGCCTTCCTGCTTTTCCAGCCCAACCCCTACCTTTCCCCGGCAGCCCGCACTAGGAGACACTCGGGGATTACACGAGGAGGGTTCCTAATAGATACCTGTTGCTGCAGACATAGGACTGAACCTCCCCAAACTCAGAATTCCGGAGCTCGTCAGAGTGGTTGGGGGATGTTTAGGGCCGCCCTCCACGCAGCTGCTTGGTTTCAAAGCTGTTCCCTGGCAGGGGGAAGTTCGCTAATTTCCTCCCTTGTCCAGTTGGAGGCACTAAATGCTTCCTGAATTTCGTGCCCATCAACCGTTTTCCCTGGCAGCCCGCACTAGGAGGCACTAGGGGAAGGCCTGCGGATGGCACCTAGCACATCACAGGCATTGCAGACATAGGACGGAACCTCCCCACACTCAGAATTCCGGAACGCGGCCGAGTGTGTGGGGGAGGTTTGGGGCCGCCCTCCAAGCAACTGCCTGGGGTCACAGGTGTTCCCTGGCAGGGGGAAGTCCGCTAATTACCTCCCCTGTCCAGGGGGATGCACTAAATGCTACCTGCATTTCCAGCCCAACCCCCGCATTTCCCCGGAGCCCGCAATAGGAGACACTCAGGGAAGACACACGGAGGGCTCCTAGGAGATCCCAAGGGCTGCAGACAGAGGAAGGTACCTCCCCACAATCGGAATTATGGAATAAATAGGAGTGGTTTGGGGAGGTTTTGGGGCGCCCCCCACGCAGCTGCCTGGTGTCACACCTGTTCCCTGACAGGGGGAAGTCCGCTAATTACCTCCCCTGTCCAGGGGGAGGCACTAAATGCTTTCTGCATTTCCAGCCAAACCCCCGCATTTCCCTGGCAGCACGCATTAGGATTCACTCGGGGAAGACACACGGAGGGCTCCTAGGAGATCCCAGGCACTGCAGACAGAGGACGGAACCTCCCCACACTCAGAATAACGGAACAATTACGAGTGGTTGGGGGAGGTTTGGGGCCACCCTCCACGGAGCTGCCTGGTGTCACAGCTGTACCATGGCAGGGGGAAGTTCGCTAAATTCCTCCCCTGTCCTGGTGGAGGCACTAAATGCTTCCTGCATTTCCATCCCAACCCCCGATTTCCCCGGCAGCCCGCACTAGGAGTCAATCGTGGAAGACACGCGGATGGCTTCTAGGAGATCCCAGGCGCTGCAGACATAGGACGGAACCTCCCATCTCTCAGAATTCCGGAACGATCCTGAGTGGGTGGGGGAGGTTTGGGGCTGCTCTCCAAGCAGCTGCCTGTTGTCACAGCTGTTCCCTGGCAGGGGGAATTCCGTTAATTACATCAACTGTACAGGGGGAGGCACTACATTCTACCTGCATTTCCAGCCCAACCCCCGCCTTTCCCTGGCAGCTCGCAATAGCAGACTCTCGGGGAAGAAACGCAGAGGGCTCCTATGAGATCCCAGGAGCTGCAGACACAGGACGGAACCTCCCCACTCTCAGAATTCCAGAACGAGGCCGAGTGGGTGGGGGAGATTTCGGGCCGCCCTCCAGGCAGATGCTTATTTTCACAGCTGTTCCTTGTCAGGGGAAGTCCGCTAACTACCTCCCCTGTCCAGAGTGAGGCACTAGATGCTACTTGCATTTCCAGCCGAAACCTCGCCTTTCCCCTGGAGCCCGCATTAAGAGACACTCGGGGAAGACAATAGGAGGGCTCCTAGGAGATCCCACGCGCTGCAGACAGAGGACGGAACCTCCCCACACTCAGAATTCCGGAACGTGGCCGAGTGGGTGGGGGAGGTTTGGGGCCGCCCTCCACGCTGCTGCCTGGAGTCACAGCTGTTCCCTGGCAGGGGGAACTCCGCTAATTACCTCCCCTGTGCAGGGAGAGTCACTAGATGCTACCTGCATTTCCAGCACATCCACAGCCTTTCCCCGGCATCCCGCAATATCAGTCACTCGGGGAAGACACGAGGAGGACTACTAGGAGATCCCAGGCTCTGCAGACAGTAGAGGGAACATCCCCACACTCAGAATTCCGGAACGCGGCCGAGTGGCTGGGGGAGGTTTGGGAAAGCGCACCACGCAGCTGCCTGGTGTCACAGCTGTTCCCTGGCAGGGGGAATTCCGCTAATTACCTACTCTTTCCAGGGGGAGGCACTACATGCTACCTGCTTTTCCAGCCCAACCCCCGCCTTTATCCCGCAACCCGCACTTATGGTCACTCGGGGAAGACACGCAGAGGGCTCCTAGGAGAACCCAGGCGCTGCAGACAGAGGACGGAACCTCCCCACACTCAGAATTCCGGAAGTCGGTCGAGTGGGTGGGGGAAGTTTGGGGCCGCCCTCCAAGCAGCTGCCTGGTGTCACAGCTGTTCCCTGGCAGGGGTAATCCCGCTAATTACCTCCCCTGTCCAGGGGGAGGCACTAAAGCCTTCCTGCATTTCAAGCCCAACCTCTGCCTTTCCCCGGTAGCCCGCATTAGGAGTCACTCGGGGAAGACACACGGAGGGCTCCTAGGAGATCCCAGGCGCTGCAGACAGAGGACGGGACCTCCCCACACTCAGAATTCCGGAACGCGGCCAAGTGGGTGGGGGAGGTTTTGGGCCGCGCTCCACGAAGCTGCCTGGTGTCACAGCTGTTTCCTGTCACGGGATGTCCGCTAATAACCTCCCCTGTCCAGGGGGAGGCAGTACATGATACCTGCATTTCCAGCACAACCCCCGCCTTTCCCCCGCAGACCGCAATAGGAGTCACTCGGGGAAGAAACGCGGAGTGCTCCTAGGAGTTCCCAGGCGCTGCAGACAGAGGTCGGAACCTCCTCACACTCAGAATTCCGGAACGCGGAAGAGTGGATTGGGGTCATTTGTGGCCGCCCTCCACGCAGCTGCCTGGTGTCACAGCTGTTCCCTGGCAGGGGGAAGTCCGCTAATTACCTCCCCTGTCCAGGGGAAGGCACTACTTGCTACCTGCATTTGCAGCCCAACCCCCGAATTTTCCAGGCAGCCCGCACTAGGAGACACTCGGGGAAGACACGCGGATGGCTCCTTGTAGATCCCAGGCGCTGCACACCGAGGACGGAACCTCCACACACTCAGAATTCCGGAACGCGGTCAACTGGGTGGGGGAGGTTTTGGGCCGCCCTCAACGCAGCTTCCTGGTATAACAGCTCTTCCCTGGCAGGGGGAAGTTCGCTAATTCCTCCCCTGTCCTAGGGGAGGCACTAAAGCCTTCCTGTTTTTCCAGCCCAACCCCTGCCTTCCCCGGCAGCCCTCACTAGGAGACACTCGAGGAAGACACGAGGGGGGCTCCTAATAGATCCCAGGTGCTGCAGATAGAGGACGGAATCTCCCCACACTCATAATTACGGAACAATTTCGAGTGGTTCGGGGAGGTTTGGGGCCACACCCTACGGAGCTGCCTGGTGTCACAGCTGTTCCTTGGCAGGGGGAATTTGTCTAATTTCCTCCCCTGTCCTGGGGAAGGCACTAAATGCTTCCTGAATTTCCATCCCACCACCGGCCTTTAACCGTCAGCCCGCAAAAGGAGACACTCTGGAAAGACACGCGGAGGGCTCCTAGGAGATCCCAGGCACTGCAGATATAGGACGGAACCTCCCCACACTCAGAATTCCGGAACGCGGCCGAGTGGCTGGGGGAGTTTTGGTACCGCCCTCCACGCAGCTGTCGGGTGTCACAGGTGTTCCCTGGCAGGGGGAAGTCCGCTAATTACTTCCCCTGTGCAGGGGGAGGCACTAGATTCTACCTGCATTTCAAAACCAACCCCCGCATTTCCCCGGCATCCTGCACTTGGAGAAACTCAGGGAAGACACGCGGAGGGCTCCTAGGAGATCCCAATTGCTGCAGACAGAAGAAGGAACCTCCCCACTATTGGAATTACGGAATAAATAGGAGTGGTTTGGGGAGGTTTTGGGGCGCCCTCCACGCAGCTGCGTGGTGTCACACCTGTTCCCTGGCAGGGGGAAGTCCGCTAATTACCTCCCCTGTCCAGGGGGAAGCACTAAATGCTTCCTGCATTTCCAGCCAAACCCCCAACTTTCCCCGGCAGCACGCATTAGGAGTCACTCGGGGAAGACACGCGGAGGGCTCCTAGGAGATCCCATGCGCTGCAGACAGAGGACGGAAATTCCCCACACTCAGAATTCCGCAACGCGCCCGAGTGGGTGGGGGAGGTTTAGGGCCCTCCTCCACGATGCTGCCTGGTGTCACAGCTGTTCCCTGGCAGGGGTAAGTACGCTAATTACCTTCTCTGTCCAGGGGAAGGCATTACATGCACCTGCATTTCCAGCCCAACACCTGCCATTCCCCGGGAGCCCGCATAAATTGTCACTCGGGGAAAACACGCGGAGGGCTCCTAGGAGAATACAAGAGCTGCAGACAGAGGACGGAACCTCCCCAAACTCAGAATTCCGGAACGCGGCTTTGAGAGTGGGGGAGCTTTAGGGCCGCCCTCCACGCAGCTGACTGTTATCACAGCAGTTCCCTGTCATGGGGAAGTACGCTAAATACCTCCCTTGTCCAGGGGGAGGCACTACATGCTACCTGCATTTCCAGCCCAACCCCCGACTTTCCCAGGCAGCCCGCACTAAGAGACAATAGGGAAAATACGAGGATTTCTCCTAGGAGATTCCATGTGCTGCAGACAGAGGACGGAACCTCCCCACACTCAGAATTCCGTAACGCGGCCGAGTGGGTGGGGGAGGTTTAGGGCCGCCCACCACGCAGATTCCTGTTGTCACAGCTGTTCCCTGGCAGGGGGAAGATCGCTAAATTCCTCCCCGTCCTGGGGGAGGCACTAAATGCTTCCTGCATTTCCATCCCAACCCCCGCATTTCCCCGGTAGCCCGCACTGGGAATCACTCGTGGAAGACACGCGGATGGCTCCTAGGAGATCCCAGGCGCTGCAGACAGAGGACGGAAGCTCCACACACTCAGAAATCCGGAACGCGGCCGAGTTGGTTGGGGAGGTTTGGAGCCACCCTCCACGCAGTTGCCTTTTGTCACAGCTGTTCCCTGGCAGGGGGAAGTCCGCTAATTACCTCCCCAGTGCAGGAAGAGGCACTAGATGCTACCTGCATTTCCATCCCAACCCTGGCATTTAACCGGCAGTCCGCACTAGGAGAGAATCTGGGAAGACACGCAGAGGGCTCCTAGGAGTTCCCAGGCACTGCAGACAGAGGACGGAACCTCCCAACTTTCAGAATTCCGGAACGTGGCCGAGTGGGTGGGGGAGGTTTGGGACCGCCTTCCACGAAGCTTCCTGTTGTCACAGCTGATCCCTGGCAGGGGGAATTCCGCTAATAACCTCCCCTGTCCAGGGGGAGGCACTACATCCTACCTGCATTTCCAGCCCTACCCCCGCCTTTAACCGGAAACCCGCACTAAAATTCACTCGGGGAAGACACGCGGAGGGCTTCTAGGATATCCCAGGCGCTGCAGACCGAGGAAGGATCCTCCCACACTCAGAATTCCGGAAGTCGGCCGAGTGGGTGGGGGAGGATTGGGACCGACCTTCACGAAGCTGCCTTGTGTCACAGCTGTTCCCTGGCAGGGGGAATTCCGCTAATTACATCAACTGTCCAGGGGGAGGCACTACATGCTACCTGCATTTCCAGCCCAACGCCAGCCTTTCCCCGGCAGCCTGCAATAGCTGACACTCGTGTCAGAAAAGCAGAGGGCCCCTAGGAGATCCCAGTGGCTGCAGACAGAGGACGGAACCTCCCCACACTCAGAATTAGGGAATAAGTAGGAGTGGTTTGGGGAGGTTTGGGGGCGCCCTCCACGCAGCTGCCTGGTGTCACAGCTGTTCCCTGGCAGGGGGAAGTCCGCTAAATACCTCCCCTGTCCAGGGGGAGGCACTACGAATTTCCTGCATTTCCAGACGAACCCCCGAATTTCGCCGGCAGCCCGCACTAAGAGTCATTCGGGGAAGACACGCGGAGGGCTCCTAGGAGATCCCAGGCTCTGCAGACGGAGGACGGAACCTCCCCACACTCAGAATTCCGGAACGCAACCGAGTGGTTGGGGGAGGTTTGGGACCGCACTCCACTCAGGTGCCTGGTGTCACAGCTGTTCCCTGGCAGGGGGAATTCCGCTAATTACCTCCCCAGTCCAGGGGGAGGCACTACATGCTACCTGCATTTCCAGCCAAACCCCCGCCTTTCCCCGGAAGCCCACACTAGAGACACTCGGGGAAGACACGCGGAGGGCTCTTAGGAGATCCCAGGAGCTGCAGGCAGAGGACGAAAACCTCCACACACTCAGAATTACGGAACACGTACGAGTGGGTTGGGGAGGTTTGGGGCCGCACTCCACACAGCTGCCTGGTGTCACAGCTGTTCCCAGACAGGGGGATGTCCGCTAACTACCTTCCCTGTCCAGGGGGAGGCACTACATGTTTCCTGCATTTCCAGCCCAACCCCCGCTTTTCCCCGGCATCCCGCACTAGGAGACACTCGGGGAAGACACGAGGAGGACTACTAGGAGATCCCAGGCGCTGCAGACATTAGAGGGAACCTCCCCACACTCAGAAATCTGGAAAGCGGCCGAGTGGCTGGGGGATGTTTGGGACCGAGCTCCACACAGCTGCCTGGTGTCACAGCTGTTCCATGGCAGGGGGAATTCCGTTAATTACATCAACTGTCCAGGGGGAGGCACTACATTCTACCTGTATTTTCAGCCCAACCCCCGCCTTTCCCTGGCAGACCGCAATAGCAGACACTCGTGGAAGAAACCTGGAGGGCTCCTATGAGATCCCAGGTGCTGCAGTCAGATGACGGAACCTCCCGACACTCAGAATTCCGGAACGAGGCCGAGTGGGTGGGGTAGGTTTGGGGCCGCCCTCCACTCAGCTGCCTGTTGTCACAGCTATTCCCTGTCAGGGGAATTCCTCTAAATACCTCCCGTGTCCAGGGGGAGGCACTAAATGCTACCTACATTTCCAGCCCAACCCCCGACTTTCCCATGTAGCCCGCAATAGCAGACACTCGTGAAATGAACGAGCAGGGCTCCTAGGAGATCCCATGCGCTGCAGACAGAGGACGGAACTTCCCCACACTCAGAATTCCGCAACGCACCCGAGTGGATGGGGGAGGTTTAGGGCCGTCCTCCAAGATGCTGCGTGGTGTCACAGCTGTTCCCTGGCAGGGGTAAGTACGCTAATTACCTTCTCTGTCCAGGGGAAGGCATTACATGCTTCCTGCATTTCCAGCCCAACCCCTGCCATTCCCTGGGAGCCCGCATAAAGAGTCACTCGGGGAAGACACGCGGAAGGCTCCTAGGAGATTACAAGAGCTGCAGACAGAGTACGGAACCTCCCCAAACTCAGAATTCCGGAACGCGGCCGAGAGGGTGGGGGAGATTTAGGGCCGCCCTCCACGCAGCTGCCTGGTATCACAGCAGTTCCCTGTCATGGGGAAGTCCGCTAAATACCTCCCTTGTCCAGGGGGAGGCACTACATGCTATCTGCATTTCCAGCCCAACCCCTGACTTTCCCAGGCAGCCCGCACTAAGAGACAATAGGGAAAATACGCGGATTTCTCCTAGGAGATTCCATGTGCTGCAGACAGATGACGGAACCTCCCCACACTCAGAATTCCGTAACGCGGCCGAGTGGGTGGGGGAGGTTTAGGGCTGCCCAGCACGCAGCTGCCTGTTGTCACAGCTGTTCCCTGGCAGGGGGAAGATAGCTAAAATCCTCCCCGTCCAGGGGGAGACAATAAATGCTTTCTGCATTTCCATCCCAACCCCCGCTTTTCCCCGGTATCCCGCACAAGGAATCACTCGTGGAAGACACGCGGATTGCTCATAGGAGATCCCAGGCGCTGCAGACAGAGGACGGAATCTCCCCACACTCAGAAATCCGGAACGCGGCCGAGTTGGTTGGGGAGGTTTGGAGCCACCCTCCACGCAGTTGCCTTTTGTCACAGCTGTTCCCTGGCAGGGGATGTCCGCTAATTACCTCCCCAGTCCAGGGGGAGGCACGACATGCTACCTGCATTTACAGCATAACCCCCGCATTTCCCAGGCAGCCCGCACTAGAGACACTCGGGGAAGACACACGGAGGGCTCCTAGGTGATCCCAGGCGCTGCAGACACAGGACGGAACCTCCCCACCCTCAGAGTTACGGATCACGGCCGATTGGGTGGGGGAGGATTGGAGCCGAACTCCAGGCAGCTGCCTGTTGTCACAGCTGTTCCCTGTCAGGTGGAAGTCCGCTAATTACCTCTCCTGTCCAGGGGGAGGCACTAGATGCTACCTGCATTTCCAGGCCAACCCCCGCCTTTCCCCAGCAGCACGCACAAGGAGACACTCGGGGAAGACACGCGGAGGGATCCTAGGACATCCCAGGCGCTGCAGACAGAGGACGGAACCTCCCCACACTCAGAATTCCGGAACGCGGCCGAGTGGGTTGAGGAGTATTGGGGCTGTCCTCCACGCAGCTGCCTGGTGTCAGAGCTGTTCCTTGGCATGGGGAAGTCCGCTAAATTCCTCCGCTGTCCAGGGGAAGGTACTGCATGCTACCTTCGTTTCTATCCCTACCCCCGCCTTTCAACGGAAGCCCGCACTAGGAGACACTCGGGGAAGACACGAGGAGGACTACTAGGAGATCCCAGGCGCTGCAGACAGTAGAGGGAACCTACCCACACTCAGAAATCTGGAACGCGGCCGAGTGGCTGTGGGATGTTTGGGACCGCGCTCCACATAGCTGCCTGGTGTCACAGCTGTTCCATGGCAGGGGGAATTCCGTTAATTACATCAATGGTCCAGGGGGAGGCACTACATTCTACCTGCATTTCCAGCCCAACCCCCACCTTTCCCTGGCAGACCGCAATAGCAGAGACTCGGGGAAGAAACCCGGAGTGCTCCTATGAGATCCCAGTTGCTGCAGTCAGAAGACGGAACCTCCCGACACTCAGAATTCCGGAACGAGGCCGAGTGGTTGGGGGAGGTTTGGGGCCGCACTCCACTCAGCTGCCTGTTGTCACAGCTATTCCCTGTCAGGGGAATTCCTCTATAAACCTCCCGTGTCCAGGGGGAGGCACTAAATGCTACCTGCATTTCCAGCCCAACCCCCGACTTTCCCATGTAGCCCGCACTAGGAGACACTCGGGTAAGACACGGGGAGGGCTCCTAGGAGATCCCAGTGGCTGCAGACTTAGGACGGAACCTCCCCAACTCAGAAATCCGGAACGCGGCCGAGTGGGTTCTGGAGGTTTGGGGCCGCCCTCCACGCACCTGCCTTGTGTCAGAGCTGTTCCCTGTAAGGGGGAAGTCCGTTAATTACCTCCCCTGTCCAGGGGGAGGCACTAGATGCTACCTACAATTCCAGCCCAAACCCCGCATTTCCCCGGGAGCCCGCACTAGAAAACACTCAGGGAAGTCACGCGGAAGGCTCCTAGGAGATCCCAAGAGCTGCAGACAGAGGAAGGAACCTCCCCACACTCAGAATTACGGAATAAGTAGGAGTGGTTTGGGGAGGTTTGGGGGCGCCCTCCACGCAGCTGTCTGGTGTCACAGCTGTTCCCTGGCAGATGGAAGTCAGCTAAATACCTCCCCTGTCCAGGGGGATGTACTACGTGGTTCCTGCATTTCCAGACCAACCCCCGCCTTTCCCCGGCAGCCCGTACTAAGAGCCACTCCGGGAAGACACGCGGAGGGATCCTAGGAGATCCCAGGCGCTGCAGACAGAGGACGGAACCTCCCCACACTCAGAATTCCGGAACGCGGCCGAGTGGTTGTGGGAGGTTTAAGGCCGCCCTCCACGCAGCTGCCTGTTGTCACAGCTGTTCCCTGGCAGGATGAATTCCGATAAATACATCAACAGTCCAGGGGGAGCCACTACATTCTACCTGCTTTTGCAGCCGAACCCCCGCCTTTCCCTGGCAGCCCGCAATAGCAGACACTCGGGTAAGAAACGCGGAAGGCTCCTAGGAGATCCCATGCGCTGCAGACAGAGGACGGAAATTCCCCACACTCAGAATTCCGCAACGTGCCCGAGTGGGTGGGGGAGGTTTAGGGCCCTCCTCCACGATGCTGCCTGGTGTCACAGCTGTTCCCTGGCAGGGGTAAGTACGCTAATTACCTTCTCTGTCCAGGGGAAGGCATTATATGCACCTGCATTTCCAGCCCAACACCTGCCATTCCCCGGGAGCCCGCATAAATTGTCACTCGGGGAAAACACGCGGAGGGCTCCTAGGAGATTACAAGAGCTGCAGACAGAGTACGGAACCTCCCCAAACTCAGAATTCCGGAACGCGGCTTTGAGAGTGGGGGAGCTTTAGGGCCGCCCTCCACGCAGCTGACTGTTATCACAGCAGTTCCCTGTCATGGGGAAGTACGCTAAATACCTCCCTTGTCCAGGGGGAGGCACTACATGCTACCTGCATTTCCAGCCCAACCCCTGACTTTCCCAGGCAGCCCGCACTAAGAGACAATAGGGAAAATACGAGGATTTCTCCTAGGAGATTCCATGTGCTGCAGACAGAGGACGGAACCTCCCCACACTCAGAATTCCGTAACGCGGCCGAGTGGGTGGGGGAGGTTTAGGGCCGCCCACCACGCAGATTCCTGTTGTCACAGCTGTTCCCTGGCAGGGGGAAGATCGCTAAATTCCTCCCCGTCCTGGGGGAGGCACTAAATGCTTCCTGCATTTCCATCCCAACCCCCGCATTTCCCCGGTAGCCCGCACTGGGAATCACTCGTGGAAGACACGCGGATGGCTCCTAGGAGATCCCAGGCGCTGCAGACAGAGGACGGAAGCTCCACACACTCAGAAATCCGGAACGCGGCCGAGTTGGTTGGGGAGGTTTGGAGCCACCCTCCACGCAGTTGCCTTTTGTCACAGCTGTTCCCTGGCAGGGGGAAGTCCGCTAATTACCTCCCCAGTGCAGGAAGAGGCACTAGATGCTACCTGCATTTCCATCCCAACCCTGGCATTTAACCGGCAGTCCGCACTAGGAGAGAATCTGGGAAGACACGCAGAGGGCTCCTAGGAGTTCCCAGGCACTGCAGACAGAGGACGGAACCTCCCAACTTTCAGAATTCCGGAACGTGGCCGAGTGGGTGGGGGAGGTTTGGGACCGCCTTCCACGAAGCTTCCTGTTGTCACAGCTGATCCCTGGCAGGGGGAATTCCGCTAATAACCTCCCCTGTCCAGGGGGAGGCACTACATCCTACCTGCATTTCCAGCCCTACCCCCGCCTTTAACCGGAAACCCGCACTAAAATTCACTCGGGGAAGACACGCGGAGGGCTTCTAGGATATCCCAGGCGCTGCAGACCGAGGAAGGATCCTCCCACACTCAGAATTCCGGAAGTCGGCCGAGTGGGTGGGGGAGGATTGGGACCGACCTTCACGAAGCTGCCTTGTGTCACAGCTGTTCCCTGGCAGGGGGAATTCCGCTAATTACATCAACTGTCCAGGGGGAGGCACTACATGCTACCTGCATTTCCAGCCCAACGCCAGCCTTTCCCCGGCAGCCTGCAATAGCTGACACTCGTGTCAGAAAAGCAGAGGGCCCCTAGGAGATCCCAGTGGCTGCAGACAGAGGACGGAACCTCCCCACACTCAGAATTAGGGAATAAGTAGGAGTGGTTTGGGGAGGTTTGGGGGCGCCCTCCACGCAGCTGCCTGGTGTCACAGCTGTTCCCTGGCAGGGGGAAGTCCGCTAAATACCTCCCCTGTCCAGGGGGAGGCACTACGAATTTCCTGCATTTCCAGACGAACCCCCGAATTTCGCCGGCAGCCCGCACTAAGAGTCATTCGGGGAAGACACGCGGAGGGCTCCTAGGAGATCCCAGGCTCTGCAGACGGAGGACGGAACCTCCCCACACTCAGAATTCCGGAACGCAACCGAGTGGTTGGGGGAGGTTTGGGACCGCACTCCACTCAGGTGCCTGGTGTCACAGCTGTTCCCTGGCAGGGGGAATTCCGCTAATTACCTCCCCAGTCCAGGGGGAGGCACTACATGCTACCTGCATTTCCAGCCAAACCCCCGCCTTTCCCCGGAAGCCCACACTAGAGACACTCGGGGAAGACACGCGGAGGGCTCTTAGGAGATCCCAGGAGCTGCAGGCAGAGGACGAAACCTCCACACACTCAGAATTACGGAACACGTACGAGTGGGTTGGGGAGGTTTGGGGCCGCACTCCACACAGCTGCCTGGTGTCACAGCTGTTCCCAGACAGGGGGATGTCCGCTAACTACCTTCCCTGTCCAGGGGGAGGCACTACATGTTTCCTGCATTTCCAGCCCAACCCCCGCTTTTCCCCGGCATCCCGCACTAGGAGACACTCGGGGAAGACACGAGGAGGACTACTAGGAGATCCCAGGCGCTGCAGACATTAGAGGGAACCTCCCCACACTCAGAAATCTGGAAAGCGGCCGAGTGGCTGGGGGATGTTTGGGACCGAGCTCCACACAGCTGCCTGGTGTCACAGCTGTTCCATGGCAGGGGGAATTCCGTTAATTACATCAACTGTCCAGGGGGAGGCACTACATTCTACCTGTATTTTCAGCCCAACCCCCGCCTTTCCCTGGCAGACCGCAATAGCAGACACTCGTGGAAGAAACCTGGAGGGCTCCTATGAGATCCCAGGTGCTGCAGTCAGATGACGGAACCTCCCGACACTCAGAATTCCGGAACGAGGCCGAGTGGGTGGGGTAGGTTTGGGGGCCGCCCTCCACTCAGCTGCCTGTTGTCACAGCTATTCCCTGTCAGGGGAATTCCTCTAAATACCTCCCGTGTCCAGGGGGAGGCACTAAATGCTACCTACATTTCCAGCCCAACCCCCGACTTTCCCATGTAGCCCGCAATAGCAGACACTCGTGAAATGAACGAGCAGGGCTCCTAGGAGATCCCATGCGCTGCAGACAGAGGACGGAACTTCCCCACACTCAGAATTCCGCAACGCACCCGAGTGGATGGGGGAGGTTTAGGGCCGTCCTCCAAGATGCTGCGTGGTGTCACAGCTGTTCCCTGGCAGGGGTAAGTACGCTAATTACCTTCTCTGTCCAGGGGAAGGCATTACATGCTTCCTGCATTTCCAGCCCAACCCCTGCCATTCCCTGGGAGCCCGCATAAAGAGTCACTCGGGGAAGACACGCGGAAGGCTCCTAGGAGATTACAAGAGCTGCAGACAGAGTACGGAACCTCCCCAAACTCAGAATTCCGGAACGCGGCCGAGAGGGTGGGGGAGATTTAGGGCCGCCCTCCACGCAGCTGCCTGGTATCACAGCAGTTCCCTGTCATGGGGAAGTCCGCTAAATACCTCCCTTGTCCAGGGGGAGGCACTACATGCTACCTGCATTTCCAGCCCAACCCCTGACTTTCCCAGGCAGCCCGCACTAAGAGACAATAGGGAAAATACGCGGATTTCTCCTAGGAGATTCCATGTGCTGCAGACAGATGACGGAACCTCCCCACACTCAGAATTCCGTAACGCGGCCGAGTGGGTGGGGGAGGTTTAGGGCTGCCCAGCACGCAGCTGCCTGTTGTCACAGCTGTTCCCTGGCAGGGGGAAGATAGCTAAAATCCTCCCCGTCCAGGGGGAGACAATAAATGCTTTCTGCATTTCCATCCCAACCCCCGCTTTTCCCCGGTATCCCGCACTAGGAATCACTCGTGGAAGACACGCGGATTGCTCATAGGAGATCCCAGGCGCTGCAGACAGAGGACGGAATCTCCCCACACTCAGAAATCCGGAACGCGGCCGAGTTGGTTGGGGAGGTTTGGAGCCACCCTCCACGCAGTTGCCTTTTGTCACAGCTGTTCCCTGGCAGGGGGAAGTCCGCTAATTACCTCCCCTGTGCAGGTAGAAGCACTAGATACTACCTGCATTTCCATCCCAACCCTGGCATTTAACCGGCAGTCCGCACTAGGAGAGAATCTGGGAAGACACGCGGAGGGCTCCTAGGAGTTCCCAGGCACTGCAGACAGAGGACGGAACCTCCCAACATTCAGAATTCCGGAACGTGGCCGAGTGGGTGGGGGAGGTTTGGGACCGCCTTCCACGAAGCTTCCTGCTGTCACAGCTAATCCCTGGCAGGGGGAATTCCGCTAATAACCTCCCCTGTCCAGGGGGAGGCACTACATCCTACCTGCATTTCCAGCCCAACGCCAGCCTTTCCCCGGCAGCCTGCAATAGCTGACACTCGTGTAAGAAAAGCGAAGGCCCCTAGGAGATCCCAGGAGCTGCAGACAGAGGAAGGAACCTCCCCACACTCAGAGTTAGGGAATAAGTAGGAGTGGTTTGGGAGGTTTGGGGGCGCCCTCCACGCAGCTGCCTGGTGTCACAGCTGTTCCCTGGCAGGGGGAAGTCCGCTATATTCCTCCCCTGTCCAGGGGGAGGCACTACGATTTTCCTACATTTCCAGACGAACCCCCGAATTTCACCGGCAGCCCGCACTAAGAGCCATTCGGGGAAGACACGCGGAGGCCTCCTAGGAGATCCCAGGCTCTGCAGACGGAGGACGGAACCTCCCCACACTCAGAATTCCGGAACGCAACCGAGTGGTTGGGGGAGGTTTGGGACCGCCCTCCACTCATCTGCCTGGTGTCCCAGCTGTTCCCTGGCAGGGAGAATTCCGCTAATTACCTCCCTAGTCCAGGGGGAGGCACTACATGCTACCTGCATTTCCAGCCAAACCCCCGCCTTTCCCCGGAAGACTACACTGGAGACACTCGGTGAAGACACGCGGAGGGCTCTTAGGAGATTCCAGGCGCTGCAGGCAGAGGACGAAACCTCCACACACTCAGAATTACGGAACACGTACGAGTGGGTTGGGGAGGTTTTGGGCGCCCTCCACGCAGCTGCCTGGAGTCACAGCTGTTCCCTGTCAGGGGGAAGTCCGCTAATTACCTCCCCTGTACAGGGGGTGGCACTACATGGTTCCTGCATTTCCAGCACAACCCCCGCTTTTCCCCGGCAGCACGCATTAGGACACACTAGGGGAAAACATGCGGAGGGCTCCTAGTAGATCCCACGCGCTGCAGACAGAGGACGGAACCTCCCCACACTCAGATATCCGGAATAAGTAGGAGAGGTTTCGGGATGTTTGGGGCCGCCCTCCACGCAGCTGCCTGGTGTCACAGCTGGTCCTTTGCAGGGGGAAGTCCGCTAAATTCCTACGCTGTCCAGGGTGAGGCACTACATGCTACCTTCATTTCCAGCCCAACCCCCGCCTTTCAACGGCAGCCCGCCCTAGGAGACACTCAGGGAAGACACGTGGAGGGCTCCTAGTAGATCCCAAGAGCTGCAGACAAAAGGCGGAACCTCCCCACACTCAGAATTATGGAATTAGTAGGAGTGGTTTGGGGAGGTATGGGGGCGCCCTCCACGCAGATGCCTTTTGTCACAGCTGTTCCCTGGCAGGGGTAAGTCCGCTAATTACCTCCCCAGTCCAGGGTGTGGTACTAGATGCTACCTGCATTTCCAGCCCAACCCCCGCCTTTCCCGGGCAGACCACACTAGGAGACACTGGGGGAAGACAAGCGGAGGGCTCCTAGGAGATCACAGGGGCTGCAGACAGAGGACGGAACCTCCCCAACTCAGAAATCCAGAACGCGGTCAAATGGGTGGGGGAGGTTTGGGGCCGCCCTCCACGCACCTGCCTTGTGTCAGAGCTGTTCCCTCTCAGGGGGAAGTCCGCTAATTACCTCCCCTGTCAACGGGGAGGAACTAGATGCTACCTGCATTTCCAGCCCAAACCCCGCATTTCCCCGGCAGCCAGCACTAGGAAACACTCAGGAAAGACACGCAGAATGCTCCTAGGAGATCCCAAGAGCTGCAGAGAGAGGACAAAACCTCCCCACACTCAGAATTACGGAATAAGTAGAAGTGGTCTGGGTAGTTTTGGGGGCGCACTCCACGTAGCTGCCTGGTGTCACACTTGTTCCCTGGCAGGGGGAAGTCCGCTAATTACCTCATCATTCCAGGGGGAGGCAATAGATGCTACCTGCATTTCCAGAACAACCCACGCCTTTCCTCGGCAGCCCACACTAGAGAAACTCGTTGAAGACACGCCGAGGGCTCCTAGGAGATCCCAGGTGCTGCAGACAGAGGACCGAACTTCCCCACACTCAGAGTTACGGAACGCGGCCGAGTGGGTGGGGGGAGGATTGGAGCCGCCCTCCACGCATCTGCCTGTTGTCACAGCTGTTACCTGTCAGGGGGAAGTCCGCTAAATAATTCCATTGTCCAGGGGGAAGCACTATATTTTTCCTACATTTCCAGCCCTACCCCTGCCTTTCCCCGGCAGCCCGCAATAGGAGTCACTCGGGGAAGACACGCGGAAGGCTCCTAGGAGATCCCAGGGGATGCAGAAAGAGGACGGAACCTCCCCACACTCAGAATTCCGGAACGCGGCCGAGTGGGTGGGGGAGGATTGCGGCCGCACACCACGCACCTGCCTGGTGTCACAGCTGTTCCCTGGCAGGGGGAATTCCGCTAATTACCTCCTCTGTCCAGGTTGAGGCACTAGATGCTAAATGCATTTCCAGCCCAACCCACAGCTTTCCCCGGCAGCCCGGAATAGTAGACACTCAGGGAAGACACTCGGAGGTCTCCTAGGAGATCCCAAGAGCTGCAGACAGAAGACGGAACCTCCCCACACTCAGAGTTAGGGAATAAGTAGGAGTGGTTTGGGAGGTTTGGGGGCGCCCTCCACGCAGCTGCCTGGTGTCACAGCTGTTCCCTGGCAGGGGGAAGTCCGCTATATACCTCCCCTGTCCAGAGGGAGGCACTACGAGTTTCCTACATTTCCAGACGAACCCCCGAATTTCGCCGGCAGCCCGCACTAAGAGCCATTCGGGGAAGACACGCGGAGGCCTCCTAGGAGATCCCAGGCTCTGCAGACGGAGGACGGAACCTCCCCACACTCAGAATTCCGGAACGCAACCGAGTGGTTGGGGGAGGTTTGGGACCGCCCTCCACTCATCTGCCTGGTGTCACAGCTGTTCCCTGGCAGGGAGAATTCCGCTAATTACCTCCCTAGTCCAGGGGGAGGCACTACATGCTACCTGCATTTCCAGCCAAACCCCCGCCTTTCCCCGGAAGACTACACTGGAGACACTCGGTGAAGACACGCGGAGGGCTCTTAGGAGATCCCAGGCGCTGCAGGCAGAGGACGAAACCTCCACACACTCAGAATTACGGAACACGTACGAGTGGGTTGGGGAGGTTTTGGGCGCCCTCCACGCAGCTGCCTATAGTCACAGCTGTTCCCTGTCAGGGGGAAGTCCGCTAATTACCTCCCCTGTACAGGGGGTGGCACTACA
Source organism: Camelus ferus (assembly GCF_009834535.1). NCBI lineage: Eukaryota > Metazoa > Chordata > Mammalia > Artiodactyla > Camelidae > Camelus > Camelus ferus. The sequence goes on from NC_045703.1 coordinate 119,116, forward strand.
TGGTTCCTGCATTTCCAGCACAACCCCCGCTTTTCCCCGGCAGCACGCATTAGGACACACTATGGGAAAACATGCGGAGGGCTCCTAGTAGATCCCACGCGCTGCAGACAGAGGACGGAACCTCCCCACACTCAGATATCCGGAATAAATAGGAGAGGTTTCGGGATGTTTGGGGCCGCCCTCCACGCAGCTGCCTGGTGTCACAGCTGGTCCTTTGCAGGGGGAAGTCCGCTAAATTCCTACGCTGTCCAGGGTGAGGCACTACATGCTACCTTCATTTCCAGCCCAACCCCCGCCTTTCAACGGCAGCCCGCCCTAGGAGACACTCAGGGAAGACACGTGGAGGGCTCCTAGTAGATCCCAAGAGCTGCAGACAAAAGGCGGAACCTCCCCACACTCAGAATTATGGAATTAGTAGGAGTGGTTTGGGGAGGTATGGGGGCGCCCTCCACGCAGATGCCTTTTGTCACAGCTGTTCCCTGGCAGGGGTAAGTCCGCTAATTACCTCCCCAGTCCAGGGTGTGGTACTAGATGCTACCTGCATTTCCAGCCCAACCCCCGCCTTTCCCGGGCAGACCACACTAGGAGACACTGGGGGAAGACAAGCGGAGGGCTCCTAGGAGATCACAGGGGCTGCAGACAGAGGACGGAACCTCCCCAACTCAGAAATCCAGAACGCGGTCAAATGGGTGGGGGAGGTTTGGGGCCGCCCTCCACGCACCTGCCTTGTGTCAGAGCTGTTCCCTCTCAGGGGGAAGTCCGCTAATTACCTCCCCTGTCAACGGGGAGGAACTAGATGCTACCTGCATTTCCAGCCCAAACCCCGCATTTCCCCGGCAGCCAGCACTAGGAAACACTCAGGAAAGACACGCAGAATGCTCCTAGGAGATCCCAAGAGCTGCAGAGAGAGGACAAAACCTCCCCACACTCAGAATTACGGAATAAGTAGAAGTGGTCTGGGTAGTTTTGGGGGCGCACTCCACGTAGCTGCCTGGTGTCACACTTGTTCCCTGGCAGGGGGAAGTCCGCTAATTACCTCATCATTCCAGGGGGAGGCAATAGATGCTACCTGCATTTCCAGAACAACCCACGCCTTTCCTCGGCAGCCCACACTAGAGAAACTCGTTGAAGACACGCCGAGGGCTCCTAGGAGATCCCAGGTGCTGCAGACAGAGGACCGAACTTCCCCACACTCAGAGTTACGGAACGCGGCCGAGTGGGTGGGGGAGGATTGGAGCCGCCCTCCACGCATCTGCCTGTTGTCACAGCTGTTACCTGTCAGGGGGAAGTCCGCTAAATAATTCCATTGTCCAGGGGGAAGCACTATATTTTTCCTACATTTCCAGCCCTACCCCTGCCTTTCCCCGGCAGCCCGCAATAGGAGTCACTCGGGGAAGACACGCGGAAGGCTCCTAGGAGATCCCAGGGGATGCAGAAAGAGGACGGAACCTCCCCACACTCAGAATTCCGGAACGCGGCCGAGTGGGTGGGGGAGGATTGCGGCCGCACACCACGCACCTGCCTGGTGTCACAGCTGTTCCCTGGCAGGGGGAATTCCGCTAATTACCTCCTCTGTCCAGGTTGAGGCACTAGATGCTAAATGCATTTCCAGCCAAACCCACAGCTTTCCCCGGCAGCCCGGAATAGTAGACACTCAGGGAAGACACGTGGAGGGCTCCTAGGAGATCCCAGGTGCCGCAGACAGAGGACGGAACCTCCCCACACTCAGATTACGGAATACGTACGAGAGGGTTGGGGAGGTTTGGGGCCGCACTTCACACAGCTGCCTGGTGTCACAGCTGTTCCCTGGCAGGGGGAATTCCGTTAATTACATAAACTGTCCAAGGGGAGGCAGTACATTCTACCTGCATTTCCAGCCCAACCCCCGCCTTTCCCTGGCACCTCGCAATAGCAGAATCTCGGGGAAGAAACGCAGAGGTCTACTATGAGATCCCAGGAGCTGCAGTCAGAAGACGGAACCTCCCCACACTCAGAATTCCGGAACGAGGCCGAGTGTGTGGGGGAGTTTTGGGGCCGCCCTCCACGCAGCTGCCTGTTGTCACAGCTATTCCCTGTCAGGGGAATTCCGCTAAATACCTCCCGTGTCCAGGGGGAGGCACTACATGCTACCTGCATTTCCAGCCCAACCCCCGAATTTCACATGTAGCCCGCACTAGGAGACAATCGGGAAAATACGCGGATTTCTCCTAGGAGATCCCATGCGCTGCAGACAGAGGACGGAACCTCCCCACACTCAGAATTCCGGAACGCGGCCGAGTGGGTGGGGGAGGTTTAAGGCCGCCCTCCACGCAGCTGCCTGGTGTCACAGCTGATCCCTGGCAGGGGGAATTCCGCTAATAACCTCCCCTGTCCAGGGGGAGGCACTACATCCTACCTGCATTTCCAGCCCTACCCCCGCCTTTAACCGGAAACCCGCACTAAAATTCACTCGGGAAAGACACGCGGAGGGCTTCTAGGATATCCCAGGCGCTGCAGACCGAGGAAGGATCCTCCCACACTCAGAATTCCGGAAGTCGGCCGAGTGGGTGGGGGAGGATTGGGACCGACCTTCACTAAGCTGCCTTGTGTCACAGCTGTTCCCTGGCAGGGGGAATTCCGCTAATTACATCAACTGTCCAGGGGGAGGCACTACATGCTACCTGCATTTCCAGCCCAACGCCAGCCTTTCCCCGGCAGCCTGCAATAGCTGACACTCGTGTCAGAAAAGCAGAGGGCCCCTAGGAGATCCCAGTGGCTGCAGACAGAGGACGGAACCTCCCCACACTCAGAATTAGGGAATAAGTAGGAGTGGTTTGGGGAGGTTTGGGGGCGCCCTCCACGCAGCTGCCTGGTGTCACAGCTGTTCCCTGGCAGGGGGAAGTCCGCTAAATACCTCCCCTGTCCAGGGGGAGGCACTACGAATTTCCTGCATTTCCAGACGAACCCCCGAATTTCGCCGGCAGCCCGCACTAAGAGTCATTCGGGGAAGACACGCGGAGGGCTCCTAGGAGATCCCAGGCTCTGCAGACGGAGGACGGAACCTCCCCACACTCAGAATTCCGGAACGCAACCGAGTGGTTGGGGGAGGTTTGGGACCGCACTCCACTCAGGTGCCTGGTGTCACAGCTGTTCCCTGGCAGGGGGAATTCCGCTAATTGCCTCCCCAGTCCAGGGGGAGGCACTACATGCTACCTGCATTTCCAGCCAAACCCCCGCCTTTCCCCGGAAGCCCACACTAGAGACACTCGGGGAAGACACGCGGAGGGCTCTTAGGAGATCCCAGGAGCTGCAGGCAGAGGACGAAACCTCCACACACTCAGAATTACGGAACACGTACGAGTGGGTTGGGGAGGTTTGGGGCCGCACTCCACACAGCTGCCTGGTGTCACAGCTGTTCCCAGACAGGGGGATGTCCGCTAACTACCTTCCCTGTCCAGGGGGAGGCACTACATGTTTCCTGCATTTCCAGCCCAACCCCCGCTTTTCCCCGGCATCCCGCACTAGGAGACACTCGGGGAAGACACGAGGAGGACTACTAGGAGATCCCAGGCGCTGCAGACATTAGAGGGAACCTCCCCACACTCAGAAATCTGGAAAGCGGCCGAGTGGCTGGGGGATGTTTGGGACCGAGCTCCACACAGCTGCCTGGTGTCACAGCTGTTCCATGGCAGGGGGAATTCCGTTAATTACATCAACTGTCCAGGGGGAGGCACTACATTCTACCTGTATTTTCAGCCCAACCCCCGCCATTCCCTGGCAGACCGCAATAGCAGATACTCGTGGAAGAAACCCGGAGGGCTCCTATGAGATCCCAGGTGCTGCAGACAGATGACGGAAACTCCCGACACTCAGAATTCCGGAACGCAACCGAGTGGTTGGGGGAGGTTTGGGACCGCCCTCCACTCATCTGCCTGGTGTCACAGCTGTTCCCTGGCAGGGAGAATTCCGCTAATTACCTCCCTAGTCCAGGGGGAGGCACTACATGCTACCTGCATTTCCAGCCAAACCCCGCCTTTCCCTGGAAGACTACACTGGAGACACTCGGTGAAGACACGCGGAGGGCTCTTAGGAGATCCCAGGCGCTGCAGGCAGAGGACGAAACCTCCACACACTCAGAATTACGGAACACGTACGAGTGGGTTGGGGAGGTTTTGGGCGCCCTCCACGCAGCTGCCTGGAGTCACAGCTGTTCCCTGTCAGGGGGAAGTCCGCTAATTACCTCCCCTGTACAGGGGGTGGCACTACATGGTTCCTGCATTTCCAGCACAACCCCCGCTTTTCCCCGGCAGCACGCATTAGGACACACTAGGGGAAAACATGCGGAGGGCTCCTAGTAGATCCCCCGCGCTGCAGACAGAGGACGGAACCTCCCCACACTCAGATATCCGGAATAAGTAGGAGAGGTTTCAGGATGTTTGGGGCCGCCCTCCACGCAGCTGCCTGGTGTCACAGCTGGTCCTTTGCAGGGGGAAGTCCGCTAAATTCCTACGCTGTCCAGGGTGAGGCACTACATGCTACCTTCATTTCCAGCCCAACCCCCGCCTTTCAACGGCAGCCCGCCCTAGGAGACACTCAGGGAAGACACGTGGAGGGCTCCTAGTAGATCCCAAGAGCTGCAGACAAAAGGCGGAACCTCCCCACACTCAGAATTATGGAATTAGTAGGAGTGGTTTGGGGAGGTATGGGGGCGCCCTCCACGCAGATGCCTTTTGTCACAGCTGTTCCCTGGCAGGGGTAAGTCCGCTAATTACCTCCCCAGTCCAGGGTGTGGTACTAGATGCTACCTGCATTTCCAGCCCAACCCCCGCCTTTCCCGGGCAGACCACACTAGGAGACACTGGGGGAAGACAAGCGGAGGGCTCCTAGGAGATCACAGGGGCTGCAGACAGAGGACGGAACCTCCCCAACTCAGAAATCCAGAACGCGGTCAAATGGGTGGGGGAGGTTTGGGGCCGCCCTCCACGCACCTGCCTTGTGTCAGAGCTGTTCCCTCTCAGGGGGAAGTCCGCTAATTACCTCCCCTGTCAACGGGGAGGAACTAGATGCTACCTGCATTTCCAGCCCAAACCCCGCATTTCCCCGGCAGCCAGCACTAGGAAACACTCAGGAAAGACACGCAGAATGCTCCTAGGAGATCCCAAGAGCTGCAGAGAGAGGACAAAACCTCCCCACACTCAGAATTACGGAATAAGTAGAAGTGGTCTGGGTAGTTTTGGGGGCGCACTCCACGTAGCTGCCTGGTGTCACACTTGTTCCCTGGCAGGGGGAAGTCCGCTAATTACCTCATCATTCCAGGGGGAGGCAATAGATGCTACCTGCATTTCCAGAACAACCCACGCCTTTCCTCGGCAGCCCACACTAGAGAAACTCGTTGAAGACACGCCGAGGGCTCCTAGGAGATCCCAGGTGCTGCAGACAGAGGACCGAACTTCCCCACACTCAGAGTTACGGAACGCGGCCGAGTGGGTGGGGGAGGATTGGAGCCGCCCTCCACGCATCTGCCTGTTGTCACAGCTGTTACCTGTCAGGGGGAAGTCCGCTAAATAATTCCATTGTCCAGGGGGAAGCACTATATTTTTCCTACATTTCCAGCCCTACCCCTGCCTTTCCCCGGCAGCCCGCAATAGGAGTCACTCGGGGAAGACACGCGGAAGGCTCCTAGGAGATCCCAGGGGATGCAGAAAGAGGACGGAACCTCCCCACACTCAGAATTCCGGAACGCGGCCGAGTGGGTGGGGGAGGATTGCGGCCGCACACCACGCACCTGCCTGGTGTCACAGCTGTTCCCTGGCAGGGGGAATTCCGCTAATTACCTCCTCTGTCCAGGTTGAGGCACTAGATGCTAAATGCATTTCCAGCCCAACCCACAGCTTTCCCCGGCAGCCCGGAATAGTAGACACTCAGGGAAGACACGTGGAGGGCTCCTAGGAGATCCCAGGTGCCGCAGACAGAGGACGGAACCTCCCCACACTCAGATTACGGAATACGTACGAGAGGGTTGGGGAGGTTTGGGGCCGCACTTCACACAGCTGCCTGGTGTCACAGCTGTTCCCTGGCAGGGGGAATTCCGTTAATTACATCAACTGTCCAAGGGGAGGCAGTACATTCTACCTGCATTTCCAGCCCAACCCCCGCCTTTCCCTGGCAGCTCGCAATAGCAGAATCTCGGGGAAGAAACGCAGAGGTCTACTGTGAGATCCCAGGAGCTGCAGTCAGAAGACGGAACCTCCCCACACTCAGAATTCCGGAACGAGGCCGAGTGTGTGGGGGAGTTTTGGGGCCGCCCTCCACGCAGCTGCCTGTTGTCACAGCTATTCCCTGTCAGGGGAATTCCGCTAAATACCTCCCGTGTCCAGGGGGAGGCACTACATGCTACCTGCATTTCCAGCCCAACCCCCGAATTTCACATGTAGCCCGCACTAGGAGACAATCGGGAAAATACGCGGATTTCTCCTAGGAGATCCCATGCGCTGCAGACAGAGGACGGAACCTCCCCACACTCAGAATTCCGGGACGCGGCCGAGTGGGTGGGGGAGGTTTAAGGCCGCCCTCCACGCAGCTGCCTGGTGTCACAGCTGCTCCCTTGCAGGTGGAATTCCGCCAATTACCTCCCCTGTCCGGGGGAAGGCACTACATGCTTCCTGCATTTCCAGTCATATCCCCGCCTTTCCCAAGCAGCCCGCACTATGAGACACTCCAGGAACACACGAGGAGTACTACTAGGAGATCCCAGGTGCTGCAGACAGAGGACGGAACCTCCCCACACTCAGAATTCCGGATGTTGGCCGAGTGGTTGGGGGAGGTTTTTGACCACGCTCCACGCAGCTGCCTGGTGTCAAAGCTGTTCCATGGCAGGGGGAATTCCGCTAAAAACCTCCCCTGTCCAGGGGGAGGCACTTCATGCTACCTGCATTTCCAGCACAATCCCCGCCTGTCAACGGAAGCCCGCCCTAGGAGACACTCAGGGAAGACACTCGGAGGTCTCCTAGGAGATCCCAAGAGCTGCAGACAGAAGACGGAACCTCCCGACACTCAGAATTAGGGAATAAATAGGAGTGGTTTGGAGAGGTATGGGGGCGCCCTCCACGCAGCTGCCTGGTGTCACAGCTGTTCCCTTGTAGGAAGAAGTCCGCTAAATACCTCCCCCGTCCAGGGGGAGGCACTACGAGTTTTCTGCATTTCCAGACGGACCCCCGACTTTCCCCGGCAGCCCGCACTAAGAGCCACTCGGATAAGACACGCGGAGGGCTCCTAGGCGATCCCAGGCGCTGCAGACTGAGGACGGAACCTCCCCACACTCAGAATTCCGGAACGCAACCGAGTGTGTGGGGGAGGTTTGGGACCGCCCTCCACTCAGCTGCCTGGTGTCACAGCTGTTCCCTGGCAGGGGGAAGTCCGCTAATTACCTCCCCAGTCCAGGGGGAGGCACTACATGCTACCTGCATTTCCAGCCAAACCCCCGCCTTTCCCCGGAAGCCCACACTAGAGACACTCGGGGAAGACACGCGGAGGGCTCTTAGGAGATCCCAGGCGCTGCAGGCAGAGGACGAAACCTCCACACACTCAGAATTACGGAACACGTATGAGTGGGTTGGGGAGGTTTTGGGCGCCCTCCACGCAGCTGCCTGGTGTCACAGCTGTTCCCTGTCAGGGGGAAGTCCGCTAATTACCTCCCCTGTACAGGGGGTGGCACTACATGGTTCCTGCATTTCCAGCACAACCCCCGCTTTTCCCCGGCAGCCCGCACTAGGACACACTCGGGGAAAACATGCGGAAGGCTCCTAGTAGATCCCACGCGCTGCAGACAGAGGACGGAACCTCCCCACACTCAGATATCCGGAATAAGTAGGAGAGGTTTGGGGAGGTTTGGGGCCGCCCTCCACGCAGCTGCCTGGTGTCACAGCTGTTCCTTTGCAGGGGGAAGTCCGCTAAATTCCTCTGCTGTCCAGGGGGAGGCACTACATGATACCTTCATTTCCAGCCCAACCCCCGCCTTTCAACGGCAGCCCTCCCTAGGAGACACTCAGGGAAGACACGTGGAGGGCTCTTAGTAGATCTCAAGAGCTGCAGACTAAAGGCGGAACCTCCCCACACTCAGAATTATGAAATAAGTAGGAGTGGTTTGGGGAGGTATGGGGGCGCCCCCCACGCAGCAGCCTTTTGTCACAGCTGTTCCCTGGCAGGGGTAAGTCCACTAATTACCTTCCCAGTCCAGGGTGAGGTACTAGATGCTACCTGCATTTCCAGCCCAACCCCCGCCTTTCCCGGATAGCCCGCACTAAGGGACACTCGGGGAAGCCACGCGGAGGGCTCCTAGGAGATCACAGGGGCTGCAGGCAGAGGACGGAACTTACCCACACTCAGAGTTAAGGAACGCGGCCGAGTGGGTGGGGGAGGATTGGAGCCGCCCTCCACGCATCTGCCTGTTGTCACAGCTGTTACCTGTCAGGGGGAATTCCGCTAATTACCTCCATTGTCCAGGGGGAAGCACTACATTTTTCCTATATTTCCAGCCCTACCCCTGACTTTCCCCGGCAGCCCGCAATAGGAGTCATTCAGGGAAGACACGCGGAAGGCTCCTAGGAGATCCCAAGGGATGCAGAAAGAGGACGGAACCTCCCCACACTCAGAATTCCGGAACGCGGCCGAGTGGGTGGGGGAGTATTGTGGCCGCTCTCCACGCACCTGCCTGGTGTCACAGCTGTTCTCTTGCAGGTGGAATTCCGCTAATTACCTCCTCTGTCCAGGTTGAGGCACTAGATCCTGAATGCATTTCCAGGCCAACCCACAGTTTTCCACAGCAGCCCGGAATAGTAGACACTCAGGGAAGACACGCGGAGGGCTCCTAGGAGATCCCAGGTTCCGCAGACAGAGGACGGAACCTCCCCACACTCAGAATTATGGTATACGTACGAGAGGGTTGGGGAGGTTTGGGGCCGCAATTCACACAGCTGCCTGGTGTCACAGCTGTTCCCTGGCAGGGGGAATTCCGTTAATTACATCAACTGTACAGGGGGAGGCACTACATTCTACCTGCATTTCCAGCCCAACCCCCGCCTTTCCCTGGCAGCTCGCAATAGCAGACTCTCGGGGAAGAAACGCAGAGGGCTCCTATGAGATCCCAGGAGCTGCAGTCAGAGGACGGAACCTCCCCACACTCAGAATTTCGGAACGAGTCCGAGTGTGTGGGGGAGGTTTGGGGCCGCCCTCCATGCAGCTGCCTGTTGTCACAGCTATTCCCTGTCAGGGGAATTCCGCTAAATACCTCCCGTGTCCAGGGGGAGGCACTACATGCTACCTGCATTTCCAGCCCAACCCCCGAATTTCCCATGTAGCCCGCACTAGGGGACAATCGGGAAAATACGCGGATTTCTCCTAGGAGATCCCATGCGCTGCAGACAGAGGACGGAACCTCCCCACACTCAGAATTACGGAACAATTACGAGTGGGTGGGGGAGGTTTAGGGCCGCCCTCCACGCAGCTGCCTGTTGTCACAGCTATTCCCTGTCAGGGGAATTCCGCTAAATACCTCCCGTTTCCAGGGGGAGGCACTCAATTCTACCTGCATTTCCAGCCCAACCACCGAATTTCACATGTAGCCCGCACTAGGAGACAATCGGGAAAATACGCGGATTTCTCCTAGGAGATCCCACGCGCTGCAGACAGAGGACGGAACCTCCCCACACTCAGATATCCGGAATAAGTAGGAGAGGTTTGGGGAGGTTTGGGGCCGCCCTCCACGCAGCTGCCTGGTGTCACAGCTGTTCCTTTGCAGGGGGAAGTCCGCTAAATTCCTCCGCTGTCCAGGGGGAGGCACTACATGCTTCCTGCATTTCCAGTCAAATCCCCGCCTTTCCCCAGCAGCCCGCACTATGAGTCACTCGAGGAACACACGAGGAGGACTACTAGGAGATCCCAGTTGCTGCAGACAGAGGACGGAACCTCCCCACACTCAGAATTCCGGATATCGGCCGAGTGGTTGGGGGATGTTTGGGGCCGCCCTCCACGCAGCTGCCTGGTGTAAAAGATGTTCCATGGCAGGGGGATTTCTGCTAATAACCTCCCCTGTCCTGTGGGAGGCACTACATGCTACCTGCAATTCCAGCCCTACCCCCGCATTTAAACGGCAACCCGCACTAAGAGTCACTCGGGGAAGACAATCGGAGGGCTCCTAGGAAATCCCAGGCGCTGCAGACAGAGGATGAAACCTCCCCACACTGAGAATTCTGAAAGTCGGCCGAGTGGGTGGGGGAGGTATGTGGCCACCCTACACGCAGCTGTCTAGTGTCACAGCTGCTCCCTGGCCGGGGGAATTCCGCTAATTACATCAAAATCCAGGGGGAGGCACTACATTCTACCTGCATTTCCAGCCGAACCCCCGCCTTTCCCCGGCAGCCGGCAATAGCAGACACTCGGGGAAGAAACGTGGAGGGCTCCTAGGAAATCCCAGGCGCTGCAGACAGAGGATGAAACCTCCCCACACTGAGAATTCTGAAAGTCGGCCGAGTGGGTGGGGGAGCTTTAGGGCCGCCTTCCACGCAGCTGCCTGGTGACACAGCAGTTCCCTGTCATGGGGAAATCTGCTGAATACCTCACGTGTCCAGGTGGAGGCACTACACGCTACCTGCATTTCCAGCCAATCCCCCGACTTTCCCAGGCAGCCCGCATTAAGAGACAATCGGGAAAATACGCGGATTTCTCCAAGGAGATCTCATGTGCTGCAGACAGAGGACGGAGCCTCCCCACACTCAGAATTCCGCAACGCGGCCGAGTGGTTGGGGGAGGTTTAGGGGCGCCATCCACGCAGCTGCCTGTTGTCACAGCTGTTCCCTGACAGGGGGAAGTTCGCTAAATTCCTCCCCTGTCCAGGGGGAGGCACTAAATGCTTCCTGCATTTCCATCCCTACCCCTGACTTTCCCCGGTAGCCCGCACTAAGAATCACTCGTGGAAGACACGTGGATGGCTCCTAGGCGATCCCAGGCGCTGCAGACAGAGGACGGATGCTCCCCACACGCAGAAATCCGGAACGCGACCGTGTTGTTTGGGGAGGTTTGGAGCCGCCCTCCATGGAGCTGCCTTTTGTCACAGCTGTTCCCTGGCAGGGGGAAGTTCGCTAATTTCCTCCCCTGTCCAGGGGGAGGCACTAAAGCCTTCCTGCTTTTCCAGCCCAACCCCTACCTTTCCCCGGCAGCCCGCACTAGGAGACACTCGGGGATTACACGAGGAGGGTTCCTAATAGATACCTGTTGCTGCAGACATAGGACTGAACCTCCCCAAACTCAGAATTCCGGAGCTCGTCAGAGTGGTTGGGGGATGTTTAGGGCCGCCCTCCACGCAGCTGCTTGGTTTCAAAGCTGTTCCCTGGCAGGGGGAAGTTCGCTAATTTCCTCCCTTGTCCAGGTGGAGGCACTAAATGCTTCCTGAATTTCGTGCCCATCAACCGTTTTCCCTGGCAGCCCGCACTAGGAGGCACTAGGGGAAGGCCTGCGGATGGCACCTAGCACATCACAGGCATTGCAGACATAGGACGGAACCTCCCCACACTCAGAATTCCGGAACGCGGCCGAGTGTGTGGGGGAGGTTTGGGGCCGCCCTCCAAGCAACTGCCTGGGGTCACAGGTGTTCCCTGGCAGGGGGAAGTCCGCTAATTACCTCCCCTGTCCAGGGGGATGCACTAAATGCTACCTGCATTTCCAGCCCAACCCCCGCATTTCCCCGGAGCCCGCAATAGGAGACACTCAGGGAAGACACACGGAGGGCTCCTAGGAGATCCCAAGGGCTGCAGACAGAGGAAGGTACCTCCCCACAATCGGAATTATGGAATAAATAGGAGTGGTTTGGGGAGGTTTTGGGGCGCCCCCCACGCAGCTGCCTGGTGTCACACCTGTTCCCTGACAGGGGGAAGTCCGCTAATTACCTCCCCTGTCCAGGGGGAGGCACTAAATGCTTTCTGCATTTCCAGCCAAACCCCCGCATTTCCCTGGCAGCACGCATTAGGATTCACTCGGGGAAGACACACGGAGGGCTCCTAGGAGATCCCAGGCACTGCAGACAGAGGACGGAACCTCCCCACACTCAGAATAACGGAACAATTACGAGTGGTTGGGGGAGGTTTGGGGCCACCCTCCACGGAGCTGCCTGGTGTCACAGCTGTACCATGGCAGGGGGAAGTTCGCTAAATTCCTCCCCTGTCCTGGTGGAGGCACTAAATGCTTCCTGCATTTCCATCCCAACCCCCGCTTTCCCCGGCAGCCCGCACTAGGAGTCAATCGTGGAAGACACGCGGATGGCTTCTAGGAGATCCCAGGCGCTGCAGACATAGGACGGAACCTCCCATCTCTCAGAATTCCGGAACGATCCTGAGTGGGTGGGGGAGGTTTGGGGCTGCTCTCCAAGCAGCTGCCTGTTGTCACAGCTGTTCCCTGGCAGGGGGAATTCCGTTAATTACATCAACTGTACAGGGGGAGGCACTACATTCTACCTGCATTTCCAGCCCAACCCCCGCCTTTCCCTGGCAGCTCGCAATAGCAGACTCTCGGGGAAGAAACGCAGAGGGCTCCTATGAGATCCCAGGAGCTGCAGACACAGGACGGAACCTCCCCACTCTCAGAATTCCAGAACGAGGCCGAGTGGGTGGGGGAGATTTCGGGCCGCCCTCCAGGCAGATGCTTATTTTCACAGCTGTTCCTTGTCAGGGGAAGTCCGCTAACTACCTCCCCTGTCCAGAGTGAGGCACTAGATGCTACTTGCATTTCCAGCCGAAACCTCGCCTTTCCCCGGGAGCCCGCATTAAGAGACACTCGGGGAAGACAATAGGAGGGCTCCTAGGAGATCCCACGCGCTGCAGACAGAGGACGGAACCTCCCCACACTCAGAATTCCGGAACGTGGCCGAGTGGGTGGGGGAGGTTTGGGGCCGCCCTCCACGCTGCTGCCTGGAGTCACAGCTGTTCCCTGGCAGGGGGAACTCCGCTAATTACCTCCCCTGTGCAGGGAGAGTCACTAGATGCTACCTGCATTTCCAGCACATCCACAGCCTTTCCCCGGCATCCCGCAATATCAGTCACTCGGGGAAGACACGAGGAGGACTACTAGGAGATCCCAGGCTCTGCAGACAGTAGAGGGAACATCCCCACACTCAGAATTCCGGAACGCGGCCGAGTGGCTGGGGGAGGTTTGGGAAAGCGCACCACGCAGCTGCCTGGTGTCACAGCTGTTCCCTGGCAGGGGGAATTCCGCTAAATACCTACTCTTTCCAGGGGGAGGCACTACATGCTACCTGCTTTTCCAGCCCAACCCCCGCCTTTATCCCGCAACCGGCACTTATGGTCACTCGGGGAAGACACGCAGAGTGCTCCTAGGAGAACCCAGGCGCTGCAGACAGAAGACGGAACCTCCCCACACTCAGAATTCCGGAACGCGGCCGAGTGGGTGGGGGAGGTTTGGGGCCGCCCTCCACGCTGCTGCCTGGAGTCACAGCTGTTCCCTGGCAGGGGAAGTCCGCTAATTTCCTCCTCTCTCCAGGGGGAGGCACTACGAGTTTCCTGCATTTCCAGACGAACCCCCGAATTTCCCCGGCAGCCCGCACTAAGAGCCATTCGGGGAAGACACGCGGAGGGCTCCTAGGAGATCCCAGGCTCTGCAGAAGGCGGACGGAACCTCCCCAACTCAGAAATCCGGAACGCGGCCAAATGGTTGGGGGAGGTTTGGGGCCGCCCTCCACGCAGCTGCCTTGTGTCAGAGCTGTTCCCTCTCAGGGGGAAGTCCGCTAATTACCTCCCCTGTCAAGGGGGAGGAACTAGATGCTACCTTCATTTCCAGCCCAAACCCCGCATTTCCCCGGCAGCCCGCACTAGGAAACACTCAGGAAAGACACGCGGAATGCTCCTAGGAGATCCCAAGAGCAGCAGACAGAGGACAGAACCTCCCCACACTCAGAATTACGGAATAAGTAGGAGGGGTCTGGGGAGTTTTGGGGGCGCACTCCACGTAGCTGCCTGGTGTCACACTTGTTCCCTGGCAGGGGGAAGTCCGCTAATTACCTCATCATTCCAGGGGGAGGCAATAGTTGCTCCCTGCATTTCCAGAACAACCCCCGCATTTCCTCGGCTGCCCGCACTAGAGAAACTCGTTGAAGACAAGCCGAGGGCTCCTAGGAGATCCCAGGTGCTGCCGACAGAGGACGGAACTTCCCCACACTCAGAGTTACGGAACGCGGCCGAGTGGGTGAGGGAGGATTGGAGCCGCCCTCCACGCATCTGCCTGTTGTCACAGCTGTTACCTGTCAGGGGGAAGTCCGCTAATTACCTCCATTTTCCAGTGGAAAGCACTACATTTTTCCTACATTTCCAGCCCTACCCCTGCCTTTCCCCGGCAGCCCGCAATAGGAGTCACTCGGGGAAGACACGCGGAAGGCTCCTAGGAGATCCCATGGAATGCAGACAGAGGACGGAACCTCCCCACACTCAGAATTCCGGAACGCGGCCGAGTGGGTGGGGGAGGATTGTGGCCGCTCTCCACGCACCTGCCTGGTGTCACAGCTGTTCTCTTGCAGGTGGAATTCAGCTAATTACCTCCTCGTCCAGGTTGAGGCACTAGATGCTAAATGCATTTCCAGCCCAACCCACAGCTTTCCCCAGCAGCCCGGAATAGTAGACACTCAGGGAAGACACGCGGAGGGCTCCTAGGAGATCCCAGGTTCCGCAGACAGAGGACGGAACCTCCCCACTCTCAGAATTATGGAATACGTACGAGAGGGTTGGGGAGGTTTGGGGCCGCACTTCACACAGCTGCCTGGTGTCACAGCTGTTCCCTGGCAGGGGGAATTCCGTTAATTACATCAACTGTACAGGGGGAGGCACTACATTCTACCTGCATTTCCAGCCCAACCCCCGCCTTTCCCTGGCAGCTCGCAATAGCAGACTCTCGGGTAAGAAACGCAGAGGGCTCCTATGAGATCCCAGGAGCTGCAGACACAGGACGGAACCTCCCCACTCTCAGAATTCCAGAACGAGGCCGAGTGGGTGGGGGAGATTTCGGGCCGCCCTCCACGCAGATGCTTATTTTCACAGCTGTTCCTTGTCAGGGGAAGTCCGCTAACTACCTCCCCTGTCCAGAGTGAGGCACTAGATGCTACTTGCATTTCCAGCCGAAACCTCGCCTTTCCCCGGGAGCCCGCATTAAGAGACACTCGGGGAAGACAATAGGAGGGCTCCTAGGAGATCCCACGCGCTGCAGACAGAGGACGGAACCTCCCCACACTCAGAATTCCGGAACGTGGCCGAGTGGGTGGGGGAGGTTTGGGGCCGCCCTCCACGCTGCTGCCTGGAGTCACAGCTGTTCCCTGGCAGGGGGAACTCCGCTAATTACCTCCCCTGTGCAGGGAGAGTCACTAGATGCTACCTGCATTTCCAGCACATCCACAGCCTTTCCCCGGCATCCCGCAATATGAGTCACTCAGGGAAGACACGCAGATGGCTTCTAGGAGATCCCAGGCGCTGCAGACATAGGACGGAACCTCCCATCTCTCAGAATTCCCGAACGATCCTGAGTGGGTGGGGGAGGTTTGGGGCTGCTCTCCAAGCAGCTGCCTGTTGTCACAGCTGTTCCCTGTCAGGGGAAGTACGCTAATTACCTCCCCTGTCCAGGGGAAGGCATTACACGCTACCTGCATTTCCAGCCCAAACCCCGCCTTTCCCCGGCCGCCCGCACTAAGAGACACTCGGGGAAGACAGCGGAGTGCTCCTAGGTGATCCCAGACGCTGCAGACCGAGGACGGAACCTCCCCACTCTCAGAATTCCAGAACGAGGCCGAGTGGGTTGGGGAGGTTTCGGGCCGCCTTCCACGCAGCTGCCTGGAATCACAGGTGTTCCCTGGCTGGGGGAATTCCGCTAATTACCGCCCCTGTCCAGGGGGAGGCACTAGATATTAGCTGCATTTCCAGCCAAACACCCGCATTTCCCCGGCAGCCCGCAGTAGGAAACACTCAGGGAAGACACGCGGATGGCTCCTAGGAGATCCCAAGTGCTGCTGACAGAGGAAGGAACCTCCCCACAATCAGAATTACGGAACAATTACGAGTGGTTTGGGAAGGTTTGAGGCCACACACCTCAGAGCTGCCTGGTGTCACAGCTCTTCCCTGGCAGGGGGAATTTCTCTAATTTCCTCCCATGTCCAGGGGGAGGCACTAAATGCTTCCTGGATTTCCATTCCAACCCCCGCCTTTCCCCGGCAGCCCGCACTAAGAATCACTCGTGGAACACACGCGGATGTCTCCTAGGAGATCCCAAGTGCTGCAGACAGAGGAAGGAACCTCCCCACAATCAGAATTACGGAACAATTACGAGTGGTTCGGGAAGGTTTGGGGCCACACACCACGGAGCTGCCTGGTGTCACAGCTGTTCCCTGGCAGGGGGAAGTCCGCTAATTACCTCCCCTGTCCGGAGGGAGGCACTACATGCTACCTGCAATTCCAGCCCTACCCCCGCATTTAACCGGCAACCCGCACTAAGAGTCACTCGGGGAAGACACGCGGAGGGCTCCTAGGGGATCCCAGGCGCTGCAGACAGAGGACGAAACCTCCCCACACTGAGAATTCCGAAAGACGGCCGAGTGGGTGGGGGAGGTATGGGGCCGCCCTCAACGCAGCTGCCTGTTGTCACAGCTGTTCCCTGGCAGGGGGAATTCCGCTAATTACATCAACATTCCAGGGGGAGGCACTACATTCTACCTGCATTTGCAGCCGATCCCCCGCCTTTCCCCGGCAGCCCGCAATAACAGACACTTGGGGAAGAAACGTGGAGGGCTCCTAGGAGATCCCATGCGCTGCAGACGGAGGACGGAACCTCCCCACACTCAGAATTCCGCAACGCGTCCGAGTGGGTGGGGGACCTTTAGGGCCGCCTTCCACGCAGCTGCCTTTTGTCACAGCAGTTCCCAGTCATGGGGAAATCTGCTGAATACCTCACGTGTCCAGGGGGAGGCACTACATGCTACCTGCATTTCCAGACCAACCCCCGACTTTCCCAGGCAGTCCGCATTAAGAGACAATCGGGAAAATACGCGGATTTCTCCTAGGAGATCTCATGTGCTGCAGACAGAGGACGGAGCCTCCCCACACACAGAATTCCGCAACGCGGCCGAGTGGTTGGGGGAGGTGTAGGGGCGCCATCCACGCAGCTGCCTGTTGTCACAGCTGTTCCCTGACAGGGGGAAGTTCGCTAAATTCCTCCCCTGTCCAGGGGGAGGCACTAAATGCTTCCTGCATTTCCATCACAACCCCGGCCTTTCCCCGGTAGCCCGCACTAAGAATCACTTGTGGAAGACACGCGGATGTCTCCTAGGCGATCCCAGGCGCTGCAGACAGAGGACGGATGCTCCCCACACTCAGAAATCCGGAACGCGACCGAGTTGGTTGGGGAGGTTTGGAGCCGCCCTCCACGGAGCTGCCTTTTGTCACAGCTGTTCCCTGGCAGGGGGAACTCCGCTAATTACCTCCCCTGTGCAGGAAGAGTCACTAGATGCTACCTGCATTTCCAGCCCATCCACAGCCTTTCCCCGGCATCCCGCAATATGAGTCACACGGGGAAGACACGAGGAAGACTACTAGGAGATCCCAGGCGCTGCAGACAGTAGAGGAAACATCCCCACACTCAGAATTCCGGAACGCGGCCGAGTGGCTGGGGGAGGTTTGGGAACGCGCACCACACAGCTGCCTGGTGTCACAGCTGTTCCCTGGCAGGGGGAATTCCGCTAAATACCTACTCTTTCCAGGGGGAGGCACTACATGCTACCTGCTTTTCCAGCCCAACCCCCGCCTTTATCCCGCAACCGGCACTTATGGTCACTCGGGGAAGACACGCAGAGTGCTCCTAGGAGAACCCAGGCGCTGCAGACAGAAGACGGGACCTCCCCACACTCAGAATTCCGGAAGTCGGTCGAGTGGGTGGGGGAGGTTTGGGGCCGCCCTCCAAGCAGCTGCCTGGTGTCACAGCTGTTCCCTGGCAGGGGTAATCCCGCTAATTACCTCCCCTGTCCAGGGGGTGGCACTAAAGCCTTCCTGCATTTCAAGCCCAACCCCTGCCTTTCCCCGGCAGCCCGCAATAGGAGTCACTCATGGAAGACACGCGGATGGCTCCTAGGAGAACCCAGGCGCTGCAGACATAGGACGGAACCTCCAAAATCTCAGAATTCTGGAACGAGGCTGAGTGGGTGGGGGAGGTTTGGGGCCGCCCTCCAAGCAGCTGCCTGTTGTCACAGCTGTTCCCTGTCAGGGGAAGTACGCTAATTACCTCCCCTGTCCAGGCGAAGGCGCTACATTCTACCTGCATTTCCAGCCCATCCCCCGACATACCCAGGCTGCCCGCACTAGGAGACACTCTGGGAAGACACGCGGAGGGCTCCTAGGAGATCCCAGGCGCAGCAGGCAGAGGACGGAACCTCCCCACACTCAGAATTCCGGAACGCGGCCGAGTGGGTGGGGGAGGTTTGGGGCCGCCCTCCACGCTGCTGCCTGGAGTCACAGCTGTTCCCTGGCAGGGGAAGTCCGCTAATTTCCTCCTCTCTCCAGGGGGAGGCACTACGAGTTTCCTGCATTTCCAGACGAACCCCCGAATTTCCCCGGCAGCCCGCACTAAGAGCCATTCGGGGAAGACACGCGGAGGGCTCCTAGGAGATCCCAGGCTCTGCAGAAGGCGGACGGAACCTCCCCAACTCAGAAATCCGGAACGCGGCCAAATGGTTGGGGGAGGTTTGGGGCCGCCCTCCACGCAGCTGCCTTGTGTCAGAGCTGTTCCCTCTCAGGGGGAAGTCCGCTAATTACCTCCCCTGTCAAGGGGGAGGAACTAGATGCTACCTTCATTTCCAGCCCAAACCCCGCATTTCCCCGGCAGCCCGCACTAGGAAACACTCAGGAAAGACACGCGGAATGCTCCTAGGAGATCCCAAGAGCAGCAGACAGAGGACAGAACCTCCCCACACTCAGAATTACGGAATAAGTAGGAGGGGTCTGGGGAGTTTTGGGGGCGCACTCCACGTAGCTGCCTGGTGTCACACTTGTTCCCTGGCAGGGGGAAGTCCGCTAATTACCTCATCATTCCAGGGGGAGGCAATAGTTGCTCCCTGCATTTCCAGAACAACCCCCGCATTTCCTCGGCTGCCCGCACTAGAGAAACTCGTTGAAGACAAGCCGAGGGCTCCTAGGAGATCCCAGGTGCTGCCGACAGAGGACGGAACTTCCCCACACTCAGAGTTACGGAACGCGGCCGAGTGGGTGAGGGAGGATTGGAGCCGCCCTCCACGCATCTGCCTGTTGTCACAGCTGTTACCTGTCAGGGGGAAGTCCGCTAATTACCTCCATTTTCCAGTGGAAAGCACTACATTTTTCCTACATTTCCAGCCCTACCCCTGCCTTTCCCCGGCAGCCCGCAATAGGAGTCACTCGGGGAAGACACGCGGAAGGCTCCTAGGAGATCCCATGGAATGCAGACAGAGGACGGAACCTCCCCACACTCAGAATTCCGGAACGCGGCCGAGTGGGTGGGGGAGGATTGTGGCCGCTCTCCACGCACCTGCCTGGTGTCACAGCTGTTCTCTTGCAGGTGGAATTCAGCTAATTACCTCCTCGTCCAGGTTGAGGCACTAGATGCTAAATGCATTTCCAGCCCAACCCACAGCTTTCCCCAGCAGCCCGGAATAGTAGACACTCAGGGAAGACACGCGGAGGGCTCCTAGGAGATCCCAGGTTCCGCAGACAGAGGACGGAACCTCCCCACTCTCAGAATTATGGAATACGTACGAGAGGGTTGGGGAGGTTTGGGGCCGCACTTCACACAGCTGCCTGGTGTCACAGCTGTTCCCTGGCAGGGGGAATTCCGTTAATTACATCAACTGTACAGGGGGAGGCACTACATTCTACCTGCATTTCCAGCCCAACCCCCGCCTTTCCCTGGCAGCTCGCAATAGCAGACTCTCGGGTAAGAAACGCAGAGGGCTCCTATGAGATCCCAGGAGCTGCAGACACAGGACGGAACCTCCCCACTCTCAGAATTCCAGAACGAGGCCGAGTGGGTGGGGGAGATTTCGGGCCGCCCTCCACGCAGATGCTTATTTTCACAGCTGTTCCTTGTCAGGGGAAGTCCGCTAACTACCTCCCCTGTCCAGAGTGAGGCACTAGATGCTACTTGCATTTCCAGCCGAAACCTCGCCTTTCCCCGGGAGCCCGCATTAAGAGACACTCGGGGAAGACAATAGGAGGGCTCCTAGGAGATCCCACGCGCTGCAGACAGAGGACGGAACCTCCCCACACTCAGAATTCCGGAACGTGGCCGAGTGGGTGGGGGAGGTTTGGGGCCGCCCTCCACGCTGCTGCCTGGAGTCACAGCTGTTCCCTGGCAGGGGGAACTCCGCTAATTACCTCCCCTGTGCAGGGAGAGTCACTAGATGCTACCTGCATTTCCAGCACATCCACAGCCTTTCCCCGGCATCCCGCAATATGAGTCACTCAGGGAAGACACGCAGATGGCTTCTAGGAGATCCCAGGCGCTGCAGACATAGGACGGAACCTCCCATCTCTCAGAATTCCCGAACGATCCTGAGTGGGTGGGGGAGGTTTGGGGCTGCTCTCCAAGCAGCTGCCTGTTGTCACAGCTGTTCCCTGTCAGGGGAAGTACGCTAATTACCTCCCCTGTCCAGGGGAAGGCATTACACGCTACCTGCATTTCCAGCCCAAACCCCGCCTTTCCCCGGCCGCCCGCACTAAGAGACACTCGGGGAAGACAGCGGAGTGCTCCTAGGTGATCCCAGACGCTGCAGACCGAGGACGGAACCTCCCCACTCTCAGAATTCCAGAACGAGGCCGAGTGGGTTGGGGAGGTTTCGGGCCGCCTTCCACGCAGCTGCCTGGAATCACAGGTGTTCCCTGGCTGGGGGAATTCCGCTAATTACCGCCCCTGTCCAGGGGGAGGCACTAGATATTAGCTGCATTTCCAGCCAAACACCCGCATTTCCCCGGCAGCCCGCAGTAGGAAACACTCAGGGAAGACACGCGGATGGCTCCTAGGAGATCCCAAGTGCTGCTGACAGAGGAAGGAACCTCCCCACAATCAGAATTACGGAACAATTACGAGTGGTTTGGGAAGGTTTGAGGCCACACACCTCAGAGCTGCCTGGTGTCACAGCTCTTCCCTGGCAGGGGGAATTTCTCTAATTTCCTCCCATGTCCAGGGGGAGGCACTAAATGCTTCCTGGATTTCCATTCCAACCCCCGCCTTTCCCCGGCAGCCCGCACTAAGAATCACTCGTGGAACACACGCGGATGTCTCCTAGGAGATCCCAAGTGCTGCAGACAGAGGAAGGAACCTCCCCACAATCAGAATTACGGAACAATTACGAGTGGTTCGGGAAGGTTTGGGGCCACACACCACGGAGCTGCCTGGTGTCACAGCTGTTCCCTGGCAGGGGGAAGTCCGCTAATTACCTCCCCTGTCCGGAGGGAGGCACTACATGCTACCTGCAATTCCAGCCCTACCCCCGCATTTAACCGGCAACCCGCACTAAGAGTCACTCGGGGAAGACACGCGGAGGGCTCCTAGGGGATCCCAGGCGCTGCAGACAGAGGACGAAACCTCCCCACACTGAGAATTCCGAAAGACGGCCGAGTGGGTGGGGGAGGTATGGGGCCGCCCTCAACGCAGCTGCCTGTTGTCACAGCTGTTCCCTGGCAGGGGGAATTCCGCTAATTACATCAACATTCCAGGGGGAGGCACTACATTCTACCTGCATTTGCAGCCGATCCCCCGCCTTTCCCCGGCAGCCCGCAATAACAGACACTTGGGGAAGAAACGTGGAGGGCTCCTAGGAGATCCCATGCGCTGCAGACGGAGGACGGAACCTCCCCACACTCAGAATTCCGCAACGCGTCCGAGTGGGTGGGGGACCTTTAGGGCCGCCTTCCACGCAGCTGCCTTTTGTCACAGCAGTTCCCAGTCATGGGGAAATCTGCTGAATACCTCACGTGTCCAGGGGAGGCACTACATGCTACCTGCATTTCCAGACCAACCCCCGACTTTCCCAGGCAGTCCGCATTAAGAGACAATCGGGAAAATACGCGGATTTCTCCTAGGAGATCTCATGTGCTGCAGACAGAGGACGGAGCCTCCCCACACACAGAATTCCGCAACGCGGCCGAGTGGTTGGGGGAGGTGTAGGGGCGCCATCCACGCAGCTGCCTGTTGTCACAGCTGTTCCCTGACAGGGGGAAGTTCGCTAAATTCCTCCCCTGTCCAGGGGGAGGCACTAAATGCTTCCTGCATTTCCATCACAACCCCGGCCTTTCCCCGGTAGCCCGCACTAAGAATCACTTGTGGAAGACACGCGGATGTCTCCTAGGCGATCCCAGGCGCTGCAGACAGAGGACGGATGCTCCCCACACTCAGAAATCCGGAACGCGACCGAGTTGGTTGGGGAGGTTTGGAGCCGCCCTCCACGGAGCTGCCTTTTGTCACAGCTGTTCCCTGGCAGGGGGAACTCCGCTAATTACCTCCCCTGTGCAGGAAGAGTCACTAGATGCTACCTGCATTTCCAGCCCATCCACAGCCTTTCCCCGGCATCCCGCAATATGAGTCACACGGGGAAGACACGAGGAAGACTACTAGGAGATCCCAGGCGCTGCAGACAGTAGAGGAAACATCCCCACACTCAGAATTCCGGAACGCGGCCGAGTGGCTGGGGGAGGTTTGGGAACGCGCACCACACAGCTGCCTGGTGTCACAGCTGTTCCCTGGCAGGGGGAATTCCGCTAAATACCTACTCTTTCCAGGGGGAGGCACTACATGCTACCTGCTTTTCCAGCCCAACCCCCGCCTTTATCCCGCAACCGGCACTTATGGTCACTCGGGGAAGACACGCAGAGTGCTCCTAGGAGAACCCAGGCGCTGCAGACAGAAGACGGGACCTCCCCACACTCAGAATTCCGGAAGTCGGTCGAGTGGGTGGGGGAGGTTTGGGGCCGCCCTCCAAGCAGCTGCCTGGTGTCACAGCTGTTCCCTGGCAGGGGTAATCCCGCTAATTACCTCCCCTGTCCAGGGGGTGGCACTAAAGCCTTCCTGCATTTCAAGCCCAACCCCTGCCTTTCCCCGGCAGCCCGCAATAGGAGTCACTCATGGAAGACACGCGGATGGCTCCTAGGAGAACCCAGGCGCTGCAGACATAGGACGGAACCTCCAAAATCTCAGAATTCTGGAACGAGGCTGAGTGGGTGGGGGAGGTTTGGGGCCGCCCTCCAAGCAGCTGCCTGTTGTCACAGCTGTTCCCTGTCAGGGGAAGTACGCTAATTACCTCCCCTGTCCAGGCGAAGGCGCTACATTCTACCTGCATTTCCAGCCCATCCCCCGACATACCCAGGCTGCCCGCACTAGGAGACACTCTGGGAAGACACGCGGAGGGCTCCTAGGAGATCCCAGGCGCAGCAGGCAGAGGACGGAACCTCCCCACACTCAGAATTCCGGAACGCGGCCGAGTGGGTGGGGGAGGTTTGGGGCCGCCCTCCACGCTGCTGCCTGGAGTCACAGCTGTTCCCTGGCAGGGGAAGTCCGCTAATTTCCTCCTCTCTCCAGGGGGAGGCACTACGAGTTTCCTGCATTTCCAGACGAACCCCCGAATTTCCCCGGCAGCCCGCACTAAGAGCCATTCGGGGAAGACACGCGGAGGGCTCCTAGGAGATCCCAGGCTCTGCAGAAGGCGGACGGAACCTCCCCAACTCAGAAATCCGGAACGCGGCCAAATGGTTGGGGGAGGTTTGGGGCCGCCCTCCACGCAGCTGCCTTGTGTCAGAGCTGTTCCCTCTCAGGGGAAGTCCGCTAATTACCTCCCCTGTCAAGGGGGAGGAACTAGATGCTACCTTCATTTCCAGCCCAAACCCCGCATTTCCCCGGCAGCCCGCACTAGGAAACACTCAGGAAAGACACGCGGAATGCTCCTAGGAGATCCCAAGAGCAGCAGACAGAGGACAGAACCTCCCCACACTCAGAATTACGGAATAAGTAGGAGGGGTCTGGGGAGTTTTGGGGGCGCACTCCACGTAGCTGCCTGGTGTCACACTTGTTCCCTGGCAGGGGGAAGTCCGCTAATTACCTCATCATTCCAGGGGGAGGCAATAGTTGCTCCCTGCATTTCCAGAACAACCCCCGCATTTCCTCGGCTGCCCGCACTAGAGAAACTCGTTGAAGACAAGCCGAGGGCTCCTAGGAGATCCCAGGTGCTGCCGACAGAGGACGGAACTTCCCCACACTCAGAGTTACGGAACGCGGCCGAGTGGGTGAGGGAGGATTGGAGCCGCCCTCCACGCATCTGCCTGTTGTCACAGCTGTTACCTGTCAGGGGGAAGTCCGCTAATTACCTCCATTTTCCAGTGGAAAGCACTACATTTTTCCTACATTTCCAGCCCTACCCCTGCCTTTCCCCGGCAGCCCGCAATAGGAGTCACTCGGGGAAGACACGCGGAAGGCTCCTAGGAGATCCCATGGAATGCAGACAGAGGACGGAACCTCCCCACACTCAGAATTCCGGAACGCGGCCGAGTGGGTGGGGGAGGATTGTGGCCGCTCTCCACGCACCTGCCTGGTGTCACAGCTGTTCTCTTGCAGGTGGAATTCAGCTAATTACCTCCTCGTCCAGGTTGAGGCACTAGATGCTAAATGCATTTCCAGCCCAACCCACAGCTTTCCCCAGCAGCCCGGAATAGTAGACACTCAGGGAAGACACGCGGAGGGCTCCTAGGAGATCCCAGGTTCCGCAGACAGAGGACGGAACCTCCCCACTCTCAGAATTATGGAATACGTACGAGAGGGTTGGGGAGGTTTGGGGCCGCACTTCACACAGCTGCCTGGTGTCACAGCTGTTCCCTGGCAGGGGGAATTCCGTTAATTACATCAACTGTACAGGGGGAGGCACTACATTCTACCTGCATTTCCAGCCCAACCCCCGCCTTTCCCTGGCAGCTCGCAATAGCAGACTCTCGGGTAAGAAACGCAGAGGGCTCCTATGAGATCCCAGGAGCTGCAGACACAGGACGGAACCTCCCCACTCTCAGAATTCCAGAACGAGGCCGAGTGGGTGGGGGAGATTTCGGGCCGCCCTCCAGGCAGATGCTTATTTTCACAGCTGTTCCTTGTCAGGGGAAGTCCGCTAACTACCTCCCCTGTCCAGAGTGAGGCACTAGATGCTACTTGCATTTCCAGCCGAAACCTCGCCTTTCCCCGGGAGCCCGCATTAAGAGACACTCGGGGAAGACAATAGGAGGGCTCCTAGGAGATCCCACGCGCTGCAGACAGAGGACGGAACCTCCCCACACTCAGAATTCCGGAACGTGGCCGAGTGGGTGGGGGAGGTTTGGGGCCGCCCTCCACGCTGCTGCCTGGAGTCACAGCTGTTCCCTGGCAGGGGGAACTCCGCTAATTACCTCCCCTGTGCAGGGAGAGTCACTAGATGCTACCTGCATTTCCAGCACATCCACAGCCTTTCCCCGGCATCCCGCAATATGAGTCACTCAGGGAAGACACGAGGAGGACTACTAGGAGATCCCAGGCTCTGCAGACAGTAGAGGGAACATCCCCAAACTCAGAATTCCGGAACGCGGCCGAGTGGCTGGGGGAGGTTTGGGAACGCGCACCACGCAGCTGCCTGGTGTCACAGCTGTTCCCTGGCAGGGGGAATTCCGCTAATTACCTACTCTTTCCAGGGGGAGGCACTACATGCTACCTGCTTTTCCAGCCCAACCCCCGCCTTTATCCCGCAACCCGCACTTATGTTCACTCGGGGAAGACACGCAGAGTGCTCCTAGGAGAACCCAGGCGTTGCAGACAGAGGACGGGACCTCCCCACACTCAGAATTCCGGAAGTCGGTCGAGTGGGTGGGGGAAGTTTGGGGCCGCCCTCCAAGCAGCTGCCTGGTGTCACAGCTGTTCCCTGGCAGGGGTAATCCCGCTAATTACCTCCCCTGTCCAGGGCGAGGCACTAAAGCCTTCCTGCATTTCAAGCCCAACCTCTGCCTTTCCCCGGTAGCCCGCATTAGGAGTCACTCGGGGAAGACACACGGAGGGCTCCTAGGAGATCCCAGGCGCTGCAGACAGAGGACGGGACCTCCCCACACTCAGAATTCCGGAACGCGGCCAAGTGGGTGGGGGAGGTTTTGGGCCGCGCTCCACGAAGCTGCCTGGTGTCACAGCTGTTTCCTGTCACGGGATGTCCGCTAATAACCTCCCCTGTCCAGGGGGAGGCAGTACATGATACCTGCATTTCCAGCACAACCCCCGCCTTTCCCCCGCAGACCGCAATAGGAGTCACTCGGGGAAGAAACGCGGAGTGCTCCTAGGAGTTCCCAGGCGCTGCAGACAGAGGTCGGAACCTCCTCACACTCAGAATTCCGGAACGCGGAAGAGTGGATTGGGGTCATTTGTGGCCGCCCTCCACGCAGCTGCCTGGTGTCACAGCTGTTCCCTGGCAGGGGGAAGTCCGCTAATTACCTCCCCTGTCCAGGGGAAGGCACTACTTGCTACCTGCATTTGCAGCCCAACCCCCGAATTTTCCAGGCAGCCCGCACTAGGAGACACTCGGGGAAGACACGCGGAAGGCTCCTTGTAGATCCCAGGCGCTGCACACCGAGGACGGAACCTCCACACACTCAGAATTCCGGAACGCGGTCAACTGGGTGGGGGAGGTTTTGGGCCGCCCTCAACGCAGCTTCCTGGTATAACAGCTGTTCCCTGGCAGGGGGAAGTTCGCTAATTCCTCCCCTGTCCTAGGGGAGGCACTAAAGCCTTCCTGTTTTTCCAGCCCAACCCCTGCCTTCCCCGGCAGCCCTCACTAGGAGAAACTCAAGGAAGACACGAGGGGGGCTCCTAATAGATCCCAGGTGCTGCAGATAGAGGACGGAATCTCCCCACACTCATAATTACGGAACAATTTCGAGTGGTTCGGGGAGGTTTGGGGCCACACCCTACGGAGCTGCCTGGTGTCACAGCTGTTCCTTGGCAGGGGGAATTTGTCTAATTTCCTCCCCTGTCCTGGGGAAGGCACTAAATGCTTCCTGAATTTCCATCCCACCACCGGCCTTTA
Organism: Camelus ferus; assembly: GCF_009834535.1. Classification (NCBI taxonomy): domain Eukaryota; kingdom Metazoa; phylum Chordata; class Mammalia; order Artiodactyla; family Camelidae; genus Camelus; species Camelus ferus. The sequence goes on from NC_045703.1 coordinate 146,228, forward strand.
ACCGTCAGCCCGCAAAAGGAGACACTCTGGAAAGACACGCGGAGGGCTCCTAGGAGATCCCAGGCACTGCAGATATAGGACGGAACCTCCCCACACTCAGAATTCCGGAACGCGGCCGAGTGGCTGGGGGAGTTATGGTACCGCCCTCCACGCAGCTGCCGGGTGTCACAGGTGTTCCCTGGCAGGGGGAAGTCCGCTAATTACTTCCCCTGTGCAGGGGGAGGCACTAGATTCTACCTGCATTTCAAAACCAACCCCCGCATTTCCCCGGCATCCCGCACTTGGAGAAACTCAGGGAAGACACGCGGAGGGCTCCTAGGAGATCCCAATTGCTGCAGACAGAAGAAGGAACCTCCCCACTATTGGAATTACGGAATAAATAGGAGTGGTTTGGGGAGGTTTTGGGGCGCCCTCCACGCAGCTGCGTGGTGTCACACCTGTTCCCTGGCAGGGGGAAGTCCGCTAATTACCTCCTCTGTCCAGGGGGAAGCACTAAATGCTTCCTGCATTTCCAGCCAAACCCCAACCTTTCCCCGGCAGCACGCATTAGGAGTCACTCGGGGAAGACACGCGGAGGGCTCCTAGGAGATCCCAGGCGCTGCAGACAGAGGAAGGAACCTCCCCACACTCAGAATTACGAAACGATTACGAGTGGTTGGGGGAGGTTTGGGGCCACCCTCCACGGATCTGCCTGGTGTCACAGCTGTTTCCTGGCAGGGGGAAGTTCGCTAATTTCCTCCCCTGTCCAGGGGGAGGCACTAAATGCTTCCTGCATTTCCATCCCAACCCCCGCTTTCCCAGGCAGCCAGCACTAGGAGTCAATCGTGGAAGACACGCAGATGGCTTCTAGGAGATCCCAGGCGCTGCAGACATAGGACGGAACCTCCCATCTCTCAGAATTCCGGAACGATCCTGAGTGGGTGGGGGAGGTTTGGGGCTGCTCTCCAAGCAGCTGCCTGTTGTCACAGCTGTTCCCTGTCAGGGGAAGTACGCTAATTACCTCCCCTGTCCAGGGGAAGGCATTACACGCTACCTGCATTTCCAGCCCAAACCCCGCCTTTCCCCGGCCGCCCGCACTAAGAGACACTCGGGGAAGACAGCGGAGTGCTCCTAGGTGATCCCAGACGCTGCAGACCGAGGACGGAACCTCCCCACTCTCAGAATTCCAGAACGAGGCCGAGTGGGTTGGGGAGGTTTCGGGCCGCCTTCCACGCAGCTGCCTGGAATCACAGGTGTTCCCTGGCTGGGGGAATTCCGCTAATTACCGCCCCTGTCCAGGGGGAGGCACTAGATATTAGCTGCATTTCCAGCCAAACACCCGCATTTCCCCGGCAGCCCGCAGTAGGAAACACTCAGGGAAGACACGCGGATGGCTCCTAGGAGATCCCAAGTGCTGCTGACAGAGGAAGGAACCTCCCCACAATCAGAATTACGGAACAATTACGAGTGGTTTGGGAAGGTTTGAGGCCACACACCTCAGAGCTGCCTGGTGTCACAGCTCTTCCCTGGCAGGGGGAATTTCTCTAATTTCCTCCCATGTCCAGGGGGAGGCACTAAATGCTTCCTGGATTTCCATTCCAACCCCCGCCTTTCCCCGGCAGCCCGCACTAAGAATCACTCGTGGAACACACGCGGATGTCTCCTAGGAGATCCCAAGTGCTGCAGACAGAGGAAGGAACCTCCCCACAATCAGAATTACGGAACAATTACGAGTGGTTCGGGAAGGTTTGGGGCCACACACCACGGAGCTGCCTGGTGTCACAGCTGTTCCCTGGCAGGGGGAAGTCCGCTAATTACCTCCCCTGTCCGGAGGGAGGCACTACATGCTACCTGCAATTCCAGCCCTACCCCCGCATTTAACCGGCAACCCGCACTAAGAGTCACTCGGGGAAGACACGCGGAGGGCTCCTAGGGGATCCCAGGCGCTGCAGACAGAGGACGAAACCTCCCCACACTGAGAATTCCGAAAGACGGCCGAGTGGGTGGGGGAGGTATGGGGCCGCCCTCAACGCAGCTGCCTGTTGTCACAGCTGTTCCCTGGCAGGGGGAATTCCGCTAATTACATCAACATTCCAGGGGGAGGCACTACATTCTACCTGCATTTGCAGCCGATCCCCCGCCTTTCCCCGGCAGCCCGCAATAACAGACACTTGGGGAAGAAACGTGGAGGGCTCCTAGGAGATCCCATGCGCTGCAGACGGAGGATGGAACCTCCCCACACTCAGAATTCCGCAACGCGTCCGAGTGGGTGGGGGACCTTTAGGGCCGCCTTCCACGCAGCTGCCTTTTGTCACAGCAGTTCCCAGTCATGGGGAAATCTGCTGAATACCTCACGTGTCCAGGGGGAGGCACTACATGCTACCTGCATTTCCAGACCAACCCCCGACTTTCCCAGGCAGTCCGCATTAAGAGACAATCGGGAAAATACGCGGATTTCTCCTAGGAGATCTCATGTGCTGCAGACAGAGGACGGAGCCTCCCCACACACAGAATTCCGCAACGCGGCCGAGTGGTTGGGGGAGGTGTAGGGGCGCCATCCACGCAGCTGCCTGTTGTCACAGCTGTTCCCTGACAGGGGGAAGTTCGCTAAATTCCTCCCCTGTCCAGGGGGAGGCACTAAATGCTTCCTGCATTTCCATCACAACCCCGGCCTTTCCCCGGTAGCCCGCACTAAGAATCACTTGTGGAAGACACGCGGATGTCTCCTAGGCGATCCCAGGCGCTGCAGACATAGGACGGATGCTCCCCACACTCAGAAATCCGGAACGCGACCGAGTTGGTTGGGGAGGTTTGGAGCCGCCCTCCACGGAGCTGCCTTTTGTCACAGCTGTTCCCTGGCAGGGGGAACTCCGCTAATTACCTCCCCTGTGCAGGAAGAGTCACTAGATGCTACCTGCATTTCCAGCCCATCCACAGCCTTTCCCCGGCATCCCGCAATATGAGTCACACGGGGAAGACACGAGGAAGACTACTAGGAGATCCCAGGCGCTGCAGACAGTAGAGGAAACATCCCCACACTCAGAATTCCGGAACGCGGCCGAGTGGCTGGGGGAGGTTTGGGAACGCGCACCACACAGCTGCCTGGTGTCACAGCTGTTCCCTGGCAGGGGGAATTCCGCTAAATACCTACTCTTTCCAGGGGGAGGCACTACATGCTACCTGCTTTTCCAGCCCAACCCCCGCCTTTATCCCGCAACCGGCACTTATGGTCACTCGGGGAAGACACGCAGAGTGCTCCTAGGAGATCCCAGGCGCTGCAGACAGAAGACGGAACCTCCCCACACTCAGAATTCCGGAACGCGGCCGAGTGGGTGGGGGAGGTTTGGGGCCGCCCTCCACGCTGCTGCCTGGAGTCACAGCTGTTCCCTGGCAGGGGAAGTCCGCTAATTTCCTCCTCTCTCCAGGGGGAGGCACTACGAGTTTCCTGCATTTCCAGACGAACCCCCGAATTTCCCCGGCAGCCCGCACTAAGAGCCATTCGGGGAAGACACGCGGAGGGCTCCTAGGAGATCCCAGGCTCTGCAGAAGGCGGACGGAACCTCCCCAACTCAGAAATCCGGAACGCGGCCAAATGGTTGGGGGAGGTTTTGGGGCCGCCCTCCACGCAGCTGCCTTGTGTCAGAGCTGTTCCCTCTCAGGGGGAAGTCCGCTAATTACCTCCCCTGTCAAGGGGGAGGAACTAGATGCTACCTTCATTTCCAGCCCAAACCCCGCATTTCCCCGGCAGCCCGCACTAGGAAACACTCAGGAAAGACACGCGGAATGCTCCTAGGAGATCCCAAGAGCAGCAGACAGAGGACAGAACCTCCCCACACTCAGAATTACGGAATAAGTAGGAGGGGTCTGGGGAGTTTTGGGGGCGCACTCCACGTAGCTGCCTGGTGTCACACTTGTTCCCTGGCAGGGGGAAGTCCGCTAATTACCTCATCATTCCAGGGGGAGGCAATAGTTGCTCCCTGCATTTCCAGAACAACCCCCGCATTTCCTCGGCTGCCCGCACTAGAGAAACTCGTTGAAGACAAGCCGAGGGCTCCTAGGAGATCCCAGGTGCTGCCGACAGAGGACGGAACTTCCCCACACTCAGAGTTACGGAACGCGGCCGAGTGGGGTGAGGGAGGATTGGAGCCGCCCTCCACGCATCTGCCTGTTGTCACAGCTGTTACCTGTCAGGGGGAAGTCCGCTAATTACCTCCATTTTCCAGTGGAAAGCACTACATTTTTCCTACATTTCCAGCCCTACCCCTGCCTTTCCCCGGCAGCCCGCAATAGGAGTCACTCGGGGAAGACACGCGGAAGGCTCCTAGGAGATCCCATGGAATGCAGACAGAGGACGGAACCTCCCCACACTCAGAATTCCGGAACGCGGCCGAGTGGGTGGGGGAGGATTGTGGCCGCTCTCCACGCACCTGCCTGGTGTCACAGCTGTTCTCTTGCAGGTGGAATTCAGCTAATTACCTCCTCGTCCAGGTTGAGGCACTAGATGCTAAATGCATTTCCAGCCCAACCCACAGCTTTCCCCAGCAGCCCGGAATAGTAGACACTCAGGGAAGACACGCGGAGGGCTCCTAGGAGATCCCAGGTTCCGCAGACAGAGGACGGAACCTCCCCACTCTCAGAATTATGGAATACGTACGAGAGGGTTGGGGAGGTTTGGGGCCGCACTTCACACAGCTGCCTGGTGTCACAGCTGTTCCCTGGCAGGGGGAATTCCGTTAATTACATCAACTGTACAGGGGGAGGCACTACATTCTACCTGCATTTCCAGCCCAACCCCCGCCTTTCCCTGGCAGCTCGCAATAGCAGACTCTCGGGTAAGAAACGCAGAGGGCTCCTATGAGATCCCAGGAGCTGCAGACACAGGACGGAACCTCCCCACTCTCAGAATTCCAGAACGAGGCTGAGTGGGTGGGGGAGATTTCGGGCCGCCCTCCAGGCAGATGCTTATTTTCACAGCTGTTCCTTGTCAGGGGAAGTCCGCTAACTACCTCCCCTGTCCAGAGTGAGGCACTAGATGCTACTTGCATTTCCAGCCGAAACCTCGCCTTTCCCCGGGAGCCCGCATTAAGAGACACTCGGGGAAGACAATAGGAGGGCTCCTAGGAGATCCCACGCGCTGCAGACAGAGGACGGAACCTCCCCACACTCAGAATTCCGGAACGTGGCCGAGTGGGTGGGGGAGGTTTGGGGCCGCCCTCCACGCTGCTGCCTGGAGTCACAGCTGTTCCCTGGCAGGGGGAACTCCGCTAATTACCTCCCCTGTGCAGGGGAGAGTCACTAGATGCTACCTGCATTTCCAGCACATCCACAGCCTTTCCCCGGCATCCCGCAATATGAGTCACTCAGGGAAGACACGCAGATGGCTTCTAGGAGATCCCAGGCGCTGCAGACATAGGACGGAACCTCCCATCTCTCAGAATTCCCGAACGATCCTGAGTGGGTGGGGGAGGTTTGGGGCTGCTCTCCAAGCAGCTGCCTGTTGTCACAGCTGTTCCCTGTCAGGGGAAGTACGCTAATTACCTCCCCTGTCCAGGGGAAGGCATTACACGCTACCTGCATTTCCAGCCCAAACCCCGCCTTTCCCCGGCCGCCCGCACTAAGAGACACTCGGGGAAGACAGCGGAGTGCTCCTAGGTGATCCCAGACGCTGCAGACCGAGGACGGAACCTCCCCACTCTCAGAATTCCAGAACGAGGCCGAGTGGGTTGGGGAGGTTTCGGGCCGCCTTCCACGCAGCTGCCTGGAATCACAGGTGTTCCCTGGCTGGGGGAATTCCGCTAATTACCCGCCCCTGTCCAGGGGGAGGCACTAGATATTAGCTGCATTTCCAGCCAAACACCCCGCATTTCCCCGGCAGCCCGCAGTAGGAAAACACTCAGGGAAGACACGCGGATGGCTCCTAGGAGATCCCAAGTGCTGCTGACAGAGGAAGGAACCTCCCCACAATCAGAATTACGGAACAATTGCGAGTGGTTTGGGAAGGTTTGAGGCCACACACCTCAGAGCTGCCTGGTGTCACAGCTCTTCCCTGGCAGGGGGAATTTCTCTAATTTCCTCCCATGTCCAGGGGAGGCACTAAATGCTTCCTGGATTTCCATTCCAACCCCCGCCTTTCCCCGGCAGCCCGCACTAAGAATCACTCGTGGAACACACGCGGATGTCTCCTAGGAGATCCCAAGTGCTGCAGACAGAGGAAGGAACCTCCCCACAATCAGAATTACGGAACAATTACGAGTGGTTCGGGAAGGTTTGGGGCCACACACCACGGAGCTGCCTGGTGTCACAGCTGTTCCCTGGCAGGGGGAAGTCCGCTAATTACCTCCCCTGTCCGGAGGGAGGCACTACATGCTACCTGCAATTCCAGCCCTACCCCCGCATTTAACCGGCAACCCGCACTAAGAGTCACTCGGGGGAAGACACGCGGAGGGCTCCTAGGGGATCCCAGGCGCTGCAGACAGAGGACGAAACCTCCCCACACTGAGAATTCCGAAAGACGGCCGAGTGGGTGGGGGGAGGTATGGGGCCGCCCTCAACGCAGCTGCCTGTTGTCACAGCTGTTCCCTGGCAGGGGGAATTCCGCTAATTACATCAACATTCCAGGGGAGGCACTACATTCTACCTGCATTTGCAGCCGATCCCCCGCCTTTCCCCGGCAGCCCGCAATAACAGACACTTGGGGAAAGAAACGTGGAGGGCTCCTAGGAGATCCCATGCGCTGCAGACGGAGGACGGAACCTCCCCAAACTCAGAATTCCGCAACGCGTCCGAGTGGGTGGGGGACCTTTAGGGCCGCCTTCCACGCAGCTGCCTTTTGTCACAGCAGTTCCCAGTCATGGGAAATCTGCTGAATACCTCACGTGTCCAGGGGGAGGCACTACATGCTACCTGCATTTCCAGACCAACCCCCGACTTTCCCAGGCAGTCCGCATTAAGAGACAATCGGGAAAATACGCGGATTTCTCCTAGGGAGATCTCATGTGCTGCAGACAGAGGACGGAGCCTCCCCCACACACAGAATTCCGCAACGCGGCCGAGTGGTTGGGGGAGGTGTAGGGGCGCCATCCACGCAGCTGCCTGTTGTCACAGCTGTTCCCTGACAGGGGGAAGTTCGCTAAATTCCTCCCCTGTCCAGGGGGAGGCACTAAATGCTTCCTGCATTTCCATCACAACCCCGGCCTTTCCCCGGTAGCCCGCACTAAGAATCACTTGTGGAAGACACGCGGATGTCTCCTAGGCGATCCCAGGCGCTGCAGACAGGAGGACGGATGCTCCCCACACTCAGAAATCCGGAACGCGACCGAGTTGGTTGGGGAGGTTTGGAGCCGCCCTCCACGGAGCTGCCTTTTGTCACAGCTGTTCCCTGGCAGGGGGAACTCCGCTAATTACCTCCCCTGTGCAGGAAGAGTCACTAGATGCTACCTGCATTTCCAGCCCATCCACAGCCTTTCCCCGGCATCCCGCAATATGAGTCACACGGGGAAGACACGAGGAAGACTACTAGGAGATCCCAGGCGCTGCAGACAGTAGAGGAAACATCCCCACACTCAGAATTCCGGAACGCGGCCGAGTGGCTGGGGGAGGTTTGGGAACGCGCACCACACAGCTGCCTGGTGTCACAGCTGTTCCCTGGCAGGGGGAATTCCGCTAAATACCTACTCTTTCCAGGGGGAGGCACTACATGCTACCTGCTTTTCCAGCCCAACCCCCGCCTTTATCCCGCAACCGGCACTTATGGTCACTCGGGGAAGACACGCAGAGTGCTCCTAGGAGATCCCAGCGCTGCAGACAGAAGACGGAACCTCCCCACACTCAGAATTCCGGAACGCGGCCGAGTGGGTGGGGGAGGTTTGGGGCCGCCCTCCACGCTGCTGCCTGGAGTCACAGCTGTTCCCTGGCAGGGGAAGTCCGCTAATTTCCTCCTCTCTCCAGGGGGAGGCACTACGAGTTTCCTGCATTTCCAGACGAACCCCCGAATTTCCCCGGCAGCCCGCACTAAGAGCCATTCGGGGAAGACACGCGGAGGGCTCCTAGGAGATCCCAGGCTTCTGCAGAAGGCGGACGGAACCTCCCCAACTCAGAAATCCGGAACGCGGCCAAATGGTTGGGGAGGTTTGGGGCCGCCCCTCCACGCAGCTGCCTTGTGTCAGAGCTGTTCCCTCTCAGGGGGAAGTCCGCTAATTACCTCCCCTGTCAAGGGGTGAGGAACTAGATGCTACCTTCATTTCCAGCCCAAACCCCGCATTTCCCCGGCAGCCCCGCACTAGGAAACACTCAGGAAAGACACGCGGAATGCTCCTAGAGATCCCAAGAGCAGCAGACAGAGGACAGAACCTCCCCACACTCAGAATTACGGAATAAGTAGGAGGGGTCTGGGGAGTTTTGGGGGCGCACTCCACGTAGCTGCCTGGTGTCACACTTGTTCCCTGGCAGGGGGAAGTCCGCTAATTACCTCATCATTCCAGGGGGAGGCAATAGTTGCTCCCTGCATTTCCAGAACAACCCCCCGCATTTCCTCGGCTGCCCGCACTAGAGAAACTCGTTGAAGACAAGCCGAGGGCTCCTAGGAGATCCCAGGTGCTGCCGACAGAGGACGGAACTTCCCCACACTCAGAGTTACGGAACGCGGCCGAGTGGGTGAGGGAGGATTGGAGCCGCCCTCCACGCATCTGCCTGTTGTCACAGCTGTTACCTGTCAGGGGGAAGTCGCTAATTACCTCCATTTTCCAGTGGAAAGCACTACATTTTTCCTACATTTCCAGCCCTACCCCTGCCTTTCCCCGGCAGCCCGCAATAGGAGTCACTCGGGAAGACACGCGGAAGGCTCCTAGGAGATCCCATGGAATGCAGACAGAGGACGGAACCTCCCCACACTCAGAATTCCGGAACGCGGCCGAGTGGGTGGGGGAGGATTGTGGCCGCTCTCCACGCACCTGCCTGGTGTCACAGCTGTTCTCTTGCAGGTGGAATTCAGCTAATTACCTCCTCGTCCAGGTTGAGGCACTAGATGCTAAATGCATTTCCAGCCCAACCCACAGCTTTCCCCAGCAGCCCGGAATAGTAGACACTCAGGGAAGACACGCGGAGGGCTCCTAGGAGATCCCAGGTTCCGCAGACAGAGGACGGAACCTCCCCACTCTCAGAATTATGGAATACGTACGAGAGGGTTGGGGAGGTTTGGGGCCGCACTTCACACAGCTGCCTGGTGTCACAGCTGTCCCTGGCAGGGGAATTCCGTTAATTACATCAACTGTACAGGGGGAGGCACTACATTCTACCTGCATTTCCAGCCCAACCCCCGCCTTTCCCTGGCAGCTCGCAATAGCAGACTCTCGGGTAAGAAAACGCAGAGGGCTCCTATGAGATCCCAGGAGCTGCAGACACAGGACGGAACCTCCCCACTCTCAGAATTCCAGAACGAGGCCGAGTGGGTGGGGGAGATTTCGGGCCGCCCTCCAGGCAGATGCTTATTTTCACAGCTGTTCCTTGTCAGGGGAAGTCCGCTAACTACCTCCCCTGTCCAGAGTGAGGCACTAGATGCTACTTGCATTTCCAGCCGAAACCTCGCCTTTCCCCGGAGCCCGCATTAAGAGACACTCGGGGAAGACAATAGGAGGGCTCCTAGGAGATCCCACGCGCTGCAGACAGAGGACGGAACCTCCCCACACTCAGAATTCCGGAACGTGGCCGAGTGGGTGGGGGAGGTTTGGGGCCGCCCTCCACGCTGCTGCCTGGAGTCACAGCTGTTCCCTGGCAGGGGGAACTCCGCTAATTACCTCCCCTGTGCAGGGAGAGTCACTAGATGCTACCTGCATTTCCAGCACATCCACAGCCTTTCCCCGGCATCCCGCAATATGAGTCACTCAGGGAAGACACGCAGATGGCTTCTAGGAGATCCCAGGCGCTGCAGACATAGGACGGAACCTCCCATCTCTCAGAATTCCCGAACGATCCTGAGTGGGTGGGGGAGGTTTGGGGCTGCTCTCCAAGCAGCTGCCTGTTGTCACAGCTGTTCCCTGTCAGGGGAAGTACGCTAATTACCTCCCCTGTCCAGGGGAAGGCATTACACGCTACCTGCATTTCCAGCCCAAACCCCGCCTTTCCCCGGCCGCCCGCACTAAGAGACACTCGGGGAAGACAGCGGAGTGCTCCTAGGTGATCCCAGACGCTGCAGACCGAGGACGGAACCTCCCCACTCTCAGAATTCCAGAACGAGGCCGAGTGGGTTGGGGAGGTTTCGGGCCGCCTTCCACGCAGCTGCCTGGAATCACAGGTGTTCCCTGGCTGGGGGAATTCCGCTAATTACCGCCCCTGTCCAGGGGGAGGCACTAGATATTAGCTGCATTTCCAGCCAAACACCCGCATTTCCCCGGCAGCCCGCAGTAGGAAACACTCAGGGAAGACACGCGGATGGCTCCTAGGAGATCCCAAGTGCTGCTGACAGAGGAAGGAACCTCCCCACAATCAGAATTACGGAACAATTGCGAGTGGTTTGGGAAGGTTTGAGGCCACACACCTCAGAGCTGCCTGGTGTCACAGCTCTTCCCTGGCAGGGGGAATTTCTCTAATTTCCTCCCATGTCCAGGGGGAGGCACTAAATGCTTCCTGGATTTCCATTCCAACCCCCGCCTTTCCCCGGCAGCCCGCACTAAGAATCACTCGTGGAACACACGCGGATGTCTCCTAGGAGATCCCAAGTGCTGCAGACAGAGGAAGGAACCTCCCCACAATCAGAATTACGGAACAATTACGAGTGGTTCGGGAAGGTTTGGGGCCACACACCACGGAGCTGCCTGGTGTCACAGCTGTTCCCTGGCAGGGGGAAGTCCGCTAATTACCTCCCCTGTCCGGAGGGAGGCACTACATGCTACCTGCAATTCCAGCCCTACCCCCGCATTTAACCGGCAACCCGCACTAAGAGTCACTCGGGGAAGACACGCGGAGGGCTCCTAGGGGATCCCAGGCGCTGCAGACAGAGGACGAAACCTCCCCACACTGAGAATTCCGAAAGACGGCCGAGTGGGTGGGGGAGGTATGGGGCCGCCCTCAACGCAGCTGCCTGTTGTCACAGCTGTTTCCCTGGCAGGGGGAATTCCGCTAATTACATCAACATTCCAGGGGGAGGCACTACATTCTACCTGCATTTGCAGCCGATCCCCCGCCTTTCCCCGGCAGCCCGCAATAACAGACACTTGGGGAAGAAACGTGGAGGGCTCCTAGGAGATCCCATGCGCTGCAGACGGAGGACGGAACCTCCCCAAACTCAGAATTCCGCAACGCGTCCGAGTGGGTGGGGGACCTTTAGGGCCGCCTTCCACGCAGCTGCCTTTTGTCACAGCAGTTCCCAGTCATGGGGAAATCTGCTGAATACCTCACGTGTCCAGGGGGAGGCACTACATGCTACCTGCATTTCCAGACCAACCCCCGACTTTCCCAGGCAGTCCGCATTAAGAGACAATCGGGAAAATACGCGGATTTCTCCTAGGAGATCTCATGTGCTGCAGACAGAGGACGGAGCCTCCCCACACACAGAATTCCGCAACGCGGCCGAGTGGTTGGGGGAGGTGTAGGGGCGCCATCCACGCAGCTGCCTGTTGTCACAGCTGTTCCCTGACAGGGGGAAGTTCGCTAAATTCCTCCCCTGTCCAGGGGGAGGCACTAAATGCTTCCTGCATTTCCATCACAACCCCGGCCTTTCCCCGGTAGCCCGCCACTAAGAATCACTTGTGGAAGACACGCGGATGTCTCCTAGGCGATCCCAGGCGCTGCAGACAGAGGACGGATGCTCCCCACACTCAGAAATCCGGAACGGCGACCGAGTTGGTTGGGGAGGTTTGGAGCCGCCCTCCAAGGAGCTGCCTTTTGTCACAGCTGTTCCCTGGCAGGGGGAACTCCGCTAATTACCTCCCCTGTGCAGGAAGAGTCACTAGATGCTACCTGCATTTCCAGCCCATCCACAGCCTTTCCCCGGCATCCCGCAATATGAGTCACACGGGGAAGACACGAGGAAGACTACTAGGAGATCCCAGGCGCTGCAGACAGTAGAGGAAACATCCCCACACTCAGAATTCCGGAACGCGGCCGAGTGGCTGGGGAGGTTTGGGAACGCGCACCACACAGCTGCCTGGTGTCACAGCTGTTCCCTGGCAGGGGGAATTCCGCTAAATACCTACTCTTTCCAGGGGGAGGCACTACATGCTACCTGCTTTTCCAGCCCAACCCCCGCCTTTATCCCGCAACCGGCACTTATGGTCACTCGGGGAAGACACGCAGAGTGCTCCTAGGAGAACCCAGGCGCTGCAGACAGAAGACGGGACCCTCCCCACACTCAGAATTCCGGAAGTCGGTCGAGTGGGTGGGGGAGGTTTGGGGCCGCCCTCCAAGCAGCTGCCTGGTGTCACAGCTGTTCCCTGGCAGGGGTAATCCCGCTAATTACCTCCCCTGTCCAGGGGGTGGCACTAAAGCCTTCCTGCATTTCAAGCCCAACCCCTGCCTTTCCCCGGCAGCCCGCATTAGGAGTCACTCGGGGAAGACACGCGGAGGGCTCCTAGGAGATCCCAGGCGCTGCAGACAGAGGACGGGACCTCCTCACACTCAGAATTCCGGAACGCGGCCAAGTGGGTGGGGGAGGTTTTGGGCCGCGCTCCACGAAGCTGCCTGGTGTCACAGCTGTTTCCTGTCACGGGATGTCCGCTAATAACCTCCCCTGTCCAGGGGGAGGCAGTACATGATACCTGCATTTCCAGCACAACCCCCGCCTTTCCCCCGCAGACCGCAATAGGAGTCACTCGGGGAAGAAACGCGGAGTGCTCCTAGGAGTTCCCAGGCGCTGCAGACAGAGGTCGGAACCTCCTCACACTCAGAATTCCGGAACGCGGAAGAGTGGATTGGGGTCGTTTGTGGCCGCCCTCCACGCAGCTGCCTGGTGTCACAGCTGTTCCCTGGCAGGGGGAAGTCCGCTAATTACCTCCCCTGTCCAGGGGACGGCACTACTTGCTACCTGCATTTCCAGCCCAACCCCCGAATTTTCCAGGCAGCCTGCACTAGGAGACACTCGGGGAAGACACGCGGAAGGCTCCTTGTAGATCCCAGGCGCTGCAGACCGAGGACTGAACCTCCACACACTCAGAATTCCGGAACGCGGTCAAGTGGGTGGGGGAGGTTTTGGGCCGCACTCCACGCAGCTTCCTGGTATAACAGCTGTTCCCTGGCAGGGGGAAGTTCGCTAATTTCCTCCCCTGTCCAAGGGGAGGCACTAAACCTTCCTGCTTTTCCAGCCCAACCCCTGACTTCCCCGGCAGCCCTCACTAGGAGACACTCGAGGAAGACACGAGGGAGGCTCCTAATTGATCCCAGGTGCTGCAGACATAGGACGGAACCTCATCACACTCAGAATTCCGGAGCTCGTCAGAGTGGTTGGGGGATGTTTAGGGCCGCCCCCCACGCAGCTGCCTGGTATCACAGCTGTTCCCTGGCAGGGGGAATTCCGCTAATTACATCAACTGTCCAGGGGGAGGCACTACATGCTACCTGCATTTCCAGCCCAACCCCAGCTTTTCCCCGGCAGCCTGCAATAGCTGACACTCGTGTATGAAACGCGGAGGGCCCCTAGGAGATCCCAGGAGCTGCAGACAGAGGACGGAACCTCCCGACACTCAGAATTACGGAACACATACGAGTGGTAGGGGGAGATTTGGGGCCACCCTCCACGGAGCTGCCTGCTGTCACAGCTGTTCCCTGGCAGGGGGAAGTTCGCTAATTTACTCCCCTATCCAGGTGGAGGCACTAAATGCTTCCTGCAATTCCATCACAACCCCCGCATTTCCCCGGCAGCCCGCACTACGAGTCACTCGTGGAAGACACGCGGATGGCTACTAGGAGATCCCAGGCGCTGCAGACATAGGACGGAACCTCCCAACTCTCAGAATTCCGGAACAAGGCTGTGTGGGTGGGGGAGGTTTGGGGCCGCCCTCCATGCAGCTGCCTGTTGTCACAGCTGTTCCCTGTCAAGGAAAATACGCTAATACCTCCCCTGTCCAGGGGAAGGCACTACATGCTACCTGAATTTCCAGCCCAACCCCCGACTTTCGCAGGCAGCCCACACTAGAAGACACTCGGGGAAGACACGCGGAAGGCTCCTAATAGATCCCAGGTGCTGCAGACAGAGGACGGAACCTCCCCACACTCAGAATTCCGGAACGCGGCCGAGTGGATTGGGAACGCGTGTGGCCGCTCTCCACGCAGCTGCCTTGTGTCACAGCTGTTCCCTTGCGGGTGGAAGTCCGCTAATTACCTCCCCTGTCCAGGGGGAGGCACTACATGCTTCCTCCATTTCCAGTCAAATCCCCGCATTTCCCCAGCAGCCCGCACTATGAGTCACTCGAGGAAGACACGACGAAGACTACTAGGAGATCCCAGGCGCTGCAGACAGAGGACGGATCCTCCCCACACTCAGAATTCCGGAAGTCGGCCGAGTGGGTGGGGAAGGTTTGTGACCGCGCTCCACGAAGCTGCCTGATATCACAGCTGTTCCATGGCAGGGGGAATTTCGCTAATAACCTCCCCTGTCCATGGGGAGGCACTTCATGCTACCTGCATTTCCAGCCCAAACCCCGACTTTCAACGGAAGCCCGCCCTAGGAGACACTCAGGGAAGACACGCAGAGGGCTCCTAGGAGATACCAAGAGCTGCAGACAGAAGACGGAACCTCCCAACACTAAGAATTAGGGAATAAGTAGGAGTGGTTTGGGGAGGTTTGGGGGCGCTCTCCACGCAGCTGCCTGGTGTCGCAGCTGTTCCAGGGCAGGGGGAATTCGGTTAAATACCTCCCCTGTCCAGGGGGAGGCACTACGAGTTTCCTGCATTTCCAGACGAACCCCCGAATTTCCCCGGCAGCCCGCACTAACAGCCATTCGGGGAAGACACGCGGAGGGCTCCTAGGAGATCCCAGGCTCTGCAGAATGAGGACGGAACCTCTACACACTCAGAATTCTGGAACGCAACCGAGTGTGTGGGGGAGTTTGGGGACTGCCCTCCACTCAGCTGCCTGGTGTCACAGCTTCTCCCTGGCAGGGGGAAGTCCGCTAATTACCTCCCCAGTCCAGGGGGAGGCACTATATGCTACCTTCATTTCCAGCCCAACCCCCGCCTTTCAACGGCAGCCCTCCCTAGGAGACACTCAGGGAAGACACGTGGAGGGCTCTTAGGAGATCCCAGGCGCTGCAGACAGAGGACGAAACCTCCACACACTCAGAATTACGGAACACGTACGAGTGGGTTGGGGAGGTTTTGGGCGCCCTCCACGCAGCTGCCGGGAGTCACAGCTGTTCCCTGTCAGAGGGAAGTCCGCTAATTACCTCCCCTCTACAGGGGGTGGCACTACATGTTTCCTGCATTTCCAGCACAACTCCAGCTTTTCCCCGGCAGCCCGCTCTAGGACACACTCGGGGAAAACATGCGGAAGGCTCCTACTAGATCCCACGAGCTGCAGACAGAGGACGGAACCTCCCCACACTCAGATATCCGGAATAAGTAGGATAGGTTTGGGGAGGTTGGGGCCGCCCTCCACGCAGCTGCCTGGTGTCACAGCTGTTCCTTTGCAGGGGGAAGTCCGCTAAATTTCCTCCGCTGTCCAGGGGGAGGCACTACATGCTACCTTCATTTCCAGCCCAACCCCCGCCTTTCAACGGCAGCCCTCCCTAGGAGACACTCAGGGAAGACACGTGGAGGGCTCCTAGTAGATCCCAAGAGCTGCAGACTGAAGACGGAACCTCCCCACACTCAGAATTACGGAATAAGTAGGAGTGGTTTGGGGAGGTATGGGGGCGCCCTCCACGTAGCTGCCTGGTGTCACACTTGTTCCCTGGCAGGGGGAAGTCCGCTAATTACCTCATCATTCCAGGGGGAGGCAATAGATGCTACCTGCATTTCCAGAACAACCCCCGCATTTCCTCGGCTGCCCGCACTAGAGAAACTCGTTGAAGACAAGCCGTGGGATCCTAGGAGATCCCAGGTGCTGCCGACAGAGGACGGAACTTCCCCACACTCAGAGTTACGGAACGCGGCCGAGTGGGTGGGGGAGGATTGGAGCCGCCCTCCACGCATCTGCCTGTTGTCACAGCTGTTACCTGTCAGGGGGAAGTTCGCTAAATTCCTCCCCTGTCCAGGGGGAGGCACTAAATGCTTCCTGCATTTCCATCCCTACCCCTGCCTTTCCCCGGTAGCCCGCACTAAGAATCACTCGTGGAAGACACGCGGATGGCTCCTAGGCGATCCCAGGCGCTGCAGACAGAGGACGGATGCTGCCCACACTCAGAAATCCGGAACGCGACCGAGTTGGTTGGGGAGGTTTGGAGCCGCCCTCCATGGAGCTGCCTTTTGTCACAGCTTTTCCCTGGCAGGGGGAAGTTCGCTAATTTCCTCCCCTGTCCAGGGGGAGGCACTAAAGCCTTCCTGCTTTTCCAGCCCAACCCCTACCTTTCCCCGGCAGCCCGCACTAGGAGACACTCTGGGATGACACGAGGAGGGTTCCTAATAGATCCCTGGTGCTGCAGACATAGGACTGTACCTCCCCACACTCAGAATTCCGGAGCTCGTCAGAGTGGTTGGGGGATGTTTAGGGCCGCCCTCCACGCAGCTGCCTGGTTTCAAAGCTGTTCCCTGGCAGGGGGAAGTTCGCTAAATTCCTCCGTTGTCCAGGGGGAGGCACTAAATGCTTCCTGCATTTCGTGCCCATCAACCGTTTTCCCTGGCAGCCCGCACTAGGAGGCACTAGGGGAAGGCCCGCGGATGGCACCTAGGACATCACAGGCGTTGCAGACATAGGACGGAACCTCCCCACACTCAGAATTCCGGAACGCGGCCGAGTGTGTGGGGGAGGTTTGGGGCCGCACTCCAAGCAACTGCCTGGGGTCACAGGTGTTCCCTGGCAGGGTGAAGTCCGCTAATTACCTCCCTGTCCAGGGGGATGCGCTAAATGCTACCTGCATTTCCAGCTCAACCCCCGCATTTCCCCGGAGCCCGCAATAGGAGACACTCATGGAAGACAGACGGAGGGCTCCTAGGAGATCCCAGGCGCTGCAGACAGAGGACGGAAAAACCCCACACTCAGAATTACGGAACAATTACGAGTGGTTTGGGGAATTTTGGGGCCACACTCCACGCAGCTTCCTGGTGTCACAGCTCTTCCCTAGCAGGGGGAATTTCGCTAATTTCCTCCCCTGTCCAGGGGGAGGCACTAAAGCCTTCCTGCATTTCCAGCCCAACCCCTGCCTTTCCCCAGCAGCCCGAACTAGGAGACACTCGGGGAAGACACGAGGAGGGCTCCTAATAGATCCCAGGTGCTGCAGACCGAGGACGGAACCTCCCCACACTCAGAATTCCGGAGCTTGGCAGAGTGGGTGGGGGATGTTTAGGGCCGCCCTCTACGAAGCTAACTGGTTTCAAAGCTGTTCCCTTGCAGGGGGAATTCCGCTAATTACTTCCCCAGTCCAGGGGGAGGCACTAAATGCTTCCTGCATTTCCTGCCCTTTACCCCACTTTCCCTGGCAGCCCGCACTAGGAGACAATAGGGGAAGGCCCTCGGATGGCTCCTAGGAGATCCCAGGCGCTGCAGACAGAGGACGGAAACTCCCCACTCTCAGAATTCCAGAACGAGGCCGAGTGGGTGGGGGAGGTTTCGGGCCGCCCTCCACGCAGATGATTATTTTCACAGCTGTTCCTTGTCAGGGGAAGTCCGCTAATTACCTCTCCTGTCGAGAGTGAGGCATTAGATGCTACTTGCAATTCCAGCCGAAACCTCGCCTTTCCCCGGGAGCCCGCATTAAGAGACACTCGGGGAAGACAATCGGAGGGCTCCTAGGAGATCCCAGGCGCTGCAGGCAGAGGACCGAACCTCCCCACACTCAGATTTCCGGAACGCGGCCGAGTGGGTGGGGGAGGTTTGGGGCCGCACTCCACGCTGCTGCCTGGAGTCACAGCTGTTCCCTGGCAGGGGAAGTCCGCTAATTTCCTCCCCTGTCCAGGGAGAGGCACTACATGCTACCTGCATTTCCAGCCCAACCCCCGCATTTCCTCGGCAGCATGCACTAGGAGACACTCGGGGAAGACAGCGGAGGGCTCCTAGGAGATCCCAGGCGCTGCAGACAGAGGACGGAACCTCCCCACACTCACAATTACGGAACAATTTCGAGTGGTTCGGGGAGGTTTGGGGCCACACCCCACGGAGCTGCCTGGTGTCACAGCTGTTCCTTGGCAGGGGGAATTTGTATAATTTCCTCCCCTGTCCTGGGGAAGGCACTAAATTCTTCCTGCATTTCCATCCCACCACAGGCCTTTAACCGGCAGCCCGCAAAAGGAGACACTCTGGGAAGACACGCGGAGGGCTCCTAGGAGATCCCAGGCACTGCAGATAGAGGACGGAACCTCCCCACTCTCAGAATTCCGGAACGCGGCCGAGTGGCTGGGGGAGTTTTGGTACCGCCCTCCACGCAGCTGCCGGGTGTCACAGGTGTTCCCTGGCAGGGGGAAGTCCGCTAATTACCTCCCCTGTGCAGGGGGAGGCACTAGATTCTACCTGCATTTCAAAACCAACCCCCGCATTTCCCCGGCATCCCGCACTTGGAGAAACTCAGGGAAGACACGCGGAGGGATCCTAGGAGATCCCAATTGCTGCAGACAGAAGAAGGAACCTCCCCACTATTGGAATTACGGAATAAATAGGAGTGGTTTGGGAAGGTTTTGGGGCGCCCTCCCCGCAGCTGCCTGGTGTCACACCTGTTCCCTGGCAGGGGGAAGTCCGCTAATGACCTCCCCTGTCCAGGGGGAAGCACTAAATGCTTCCTGCATTTCCAGCCAAACCCCCAAATTTCTCCGGCAGCACGCATTAGGAGTCACTCGGGGGAAGACACGCGGAGGGCTCCTAGGAGAACCCAGGCGCTGCAGACAGAGGACGGAACCTCCCCACACTCAGAATTACGAAACGATTACGAGTGGTTGGGGGAGGTTTGGGGCCACACTCCACGGAGCTGGTGTCACAGCTGTTTCCTGGCAGGGGGAAGTTCGCTAATTTCCTCCCCTGTCCAGGGGGAGGCACTAAATGCTTCCTGCATTTCCAACCCAACCCCCGCTTTCCCCGACAGCACGCACTAGGAGTCACTCGTGGAAGACACGCGGATGGCTCCTAGGAGATCCCAGGCGCTGCAGGCAGAGGACGGAACCTCCCCACTCTCAGAATTCCAGATCGAGGCCGAGTGGGTGGGGGAGGTTTCGGGCCGCCTTCCACGCAGCTGCCTGGAATCACAGGTGTTTCCTGGCTGGGGTAATTCCGCTAATTACCGCCCCTGTCCAGGGGGAGGCACTAGATATTAGCTGCATTTCCAGCCAAACACCCGCATTTCCCCGGCAGCCCACAGTAGGAGACACTCAGGGAAGACACGCGGAGGGCTCCTAGGAGATCCCAAGTGCTGCTGACAGAGGAAGGAACCTCCCCACAATCAGAATTACGGAACAATTACGAGTGGTTCGGGAAGGTTTGGGGCCACACACCTCGGAGCTGCCTGGTGTCACAGCTCTTCCCTGGCAGGGGGAAGTTCGCTAATATCCTCCCATGTCCTGGGGGAGGCACTAAATGCTTCCTGGATTTCCATTTCAACCCCCGCCTTTCCCCGGCAGCCCGAACTAAGAATCACTCGTGGAACACACGCGGATGTCTCCTAGGAGATCCCAAGTGCTGCAGACAGAGTAAGGAACCTCCCCACAATCAGAATTACGGAACAATTACGAGTGGTTCGGAAGGTTTGGGGCCACACACCACGGAGCTGCCTGGTGTCACAGCTGTTCCCTGGCAGGGGGAAGTCCGCTAATTACCTCCCCTGTCTAGGGGGAGGCACTACATGCTACCTGCATTTCCAGCCCAACCCCCACCTTTCCCCGGCAGCCCGCAATAGATGACACTCGGGGAAGACACGCGGAGTGCTCCTAGGAGATCCCAAGTGCTGCAGACAGAGGAAGGAACCTCCCGACGATCAGAACTACGGAATAAATAGGAGTGGTTTGGGGAGGTTTTGGGGCGCTCTCCACGCAGCTGCCTGTTGTCACAGCTGTTCCCTGGCAGGGGGAATTCAGCTAATTACCTTCCATGTCCAGGGAAGGCACTACATTCTACCTGCTTTTCCAGCCCAACCACCGAATTTCCCAGGCAGCCCAAACAAGGAGACACTCGGGGAAGACAATCGAAGGGCTCTAGGAGATCCAGGCGCTGCAGAC